>NC_142008.1:110527903-110728986 GCF_049901715.1 Pseudonaja textilis
GGGATTATTTAGGATGGGTAAAAATGACAAGACAGACTTCCATTGTGATGCCAATAATTTTGATGGCTTTAGAAAGGGATTAGAGTAACATTAGGCCCTCCATGACCACTAAGTTTTGGGAGGTATATATTTGGAATATCTCATGTGCCCTGAATAAGCACCAGTGACTCAGAAGCAAGCATGGAAAAGAGCTATTAGTCTCCTTGTATTGCTTGCAGGTTTCCCAGATGCATCAACCCCTATGGGATACATGCCCTAAAAGTCACCTTGGGGCCAAATCCAGCAAAACACTTCTAATGGCCTAAGGGCTCTGATATTACAACATATCTGTTTGAAGGGCATCACTGCCCTGGAGTTAAATGCATTTTAATATTGCATTGCTTCAATGGCTGCGCTGCATTATTCTACAATATCACTGCATGTAATGATTTTTTTCTTTGTACACTGTTATGTGCCTTTAACCTTTGAGCAATGTTTTAGCAACTTTAAGATGGGGGGGGTGAACTTCAACTCCCAGAATCTGGCTGGAGAATTCTAGGAATTGAACCCCCATCTTAAAGTTGCCAGGGTTGAGAAACACTGCCAGAGACTGTGGGCAGCCCCACCCTCCCAGAAGAATGAGGATTTTTTTTTAAAAAAAGGCAGAATATTATATTTCCTTAAATGAGAAATGGAGAAACATGTGTTTAGAGGCAGGAAGCAGCCCCCACGTCTCTCTTAATAGCCCAAAGCAGATGCTAGCACTTAAAAGAGATAAAGAGCTTACTTGAAAGAAGCCAACTATCTACATGGCTCTATTCATAAGCAAAGCAAATACTGCAGGCAGAAATCCATTCAAGACATTTTGAAACTGCTTGCAGCAAAGTTTGACAGCTAACAAAGGCAGATTGATAAGATTAGAAGCAGCCCCTCACCCAAGACCCAATACAAGATGAAAGCCATTAAGACAACAGGAATTGCCCAACACCCTTTCAGAATACAAGCCTCTTCACTGCATGACCCCCAGAGCAGTCCTGGGAGTTCAGATAAACAATAAGGCAGAGGTTGACCAAATTAGCTCAGACAAGCACCTAGGATTTGCATTTCCTCTTTTGCTATTCCTCTTTTGCTATGGATATTTCTTCCAACAAGACTAATCTTGAGTTGAGCTCTGCTCCTAGTGACTTATTGAGAATAAAGCAAGTGCCATTTGCCATTGCTGCATTCTGGGGTTTTCCACCCCAAATCCATTTCCAGTTTAAGTCTCCAGCCCTGAGATTTTGCAAGGAGGAACCAGGTCCAACCAAGCTTATCATCCCAGAAAAGCCAAGGTTGGCTAAGGATGAATTAGATGCCACACAAGTTGTGAATCCTGTCTGTGGCTATTTAGAGAAATTGTGTGTATGGGGGCGGGGAGCTAAGCCCACCAAAAGAGGTTGCTCTCAGGTTAACTCGCAGCCTCAGTCATTAGTTGCTCGTCCAATTTTCCCGAAATCTCCCTAATCCTTCCTCTCGCTATAATTTTTTTCAGCGGCATAATCTTGGCGGTCAGAAGGACCCTCCTCATTCTAGTGAAATTACATCCCCAACAACCCTCGCGCGTTTGTAGTCTCCCCTTCTCTCTCTCTCTCTCTCTCTCCTCCCCGACTTCCCGTTTCCAAAGGCTACCCAATCCTCGCCCCCATCTCCCTCGCCTTCGCGCGCTTCTCTGAAGATTAAAAAAAAAACCCCAGCAACAGTAACCGCTATTTCTTTCTGCGCTTGCGCGGACAAAAAAAACCCAGAGAGGTGGGTGGGGGTGTTGATAGCGGTGGAAACAGGGGAGGATGAGGACACTTAAAGAGAGCCCGCTCTCCCTCCTCCTCCCCCTCCTTTCCCAGCATCTGAGATAGCGGCAGTACCAGCGGGCGGGCGGGAGCTGCCGCTGTGTGCTGCGCGCGCCGGCCGGCCGGTTGGTCGGTCAAGTGAAGCCAAGCCGGCCAAAACAAGACGGCGAAGGTCTGAGAACGCGGGCAAGACCCTAATTTTGGAATGTTGGGGGAAGGAGCCTCTCTGTCTCTCGCGCGCCCGCAGGTAAACAAAGCAACGGCCACTCTGTCCCGTGTGTGTGGGGGGGGAGAGTGCATGGGTGGGCTCCGCATCAAAGGACGTGAGGAGCTCCGAAAGGGAGGGTGGTGGTGGTGGTGGTGGTGGTGGTGGTGTTGGTGGAGGAAAAGAGCGCGAGGATGGCGCAGGCGCAGTGTCGCCTTCCCACCTGTATCTTTTCACGTTCGTTCCCTCACCACCACCCTGAGAGTTTCTTGCGGGCTCTTTCCCGCTGAGGCGGAGGATGGGTGTGAGTGTGTGTTATGTGCGTGACTTTGAGGTGTGAGGAAGCCAGACCCATCAGCTTTGGACGCGGGTAGGGCTTGAAGGCTGCAGACTCTGCTCTCATTGTAATTGATCTGTGAGTCCTCAGTCTTTAGGGTCCTTTGTGGCGCGCGCGTGTGTGTGTGTGTGTGTGTGTGTGTGTGTGTGTGTGTGTGTGTGTGTATGTTGCTCTGGTTTACCTCATCAATGAAGGTCTGGGGTGCCTTGTGGCCTTTCTCATGACCACTTGCTTTGCCTCCAAAGCTGCTTGTGTGCCTCAGCACTAGTGGTGATATTCAGCAGGTTCTGACCAGTTCTGGAGAACTGGAATTGAAAATTTTGAACAGTTCAGAGAACCGGCAAATAGCATCTCTGACTGGAGATTTTACAGTGTCCTTCCCCTGCTACGCCCACCAAGTCAGGGCCACAGAACTGGTAGTAAAAAAATATTGAATCCCACCACTGCCCAGCACCTTTTGCAGCCAGAATCAGCATGTTCTTAAAAGCGTTGCCATCATTCTGTGGGTCGGAGACCTGGAAATGTGAGGTTCCTGCCGTTTCGTGAACTCTCCTGCAATAATAGTTACGAAATGGTCCTTTCTCTCTCTTGGCGTAACACATCACCAAGCACAGGTAGTCCTCGACTTACGACCACAACTGAGCCTGAAATTTCTGTTGCTAAGTGAAACATTTTGTTAAGTGAATTTTACCATTCTTGCTTGCCGTGGTTGTTGAATGAATCACTGCAGTTATTGAGTGGGTAACAAGGTTGTTAAGTGAATCTGGCTTCCTCGTGAACTTTACTCACCAGAAGGCCTCAAAAGGTGACCTGCCTGGACACTGGAACCATTATAAATATCAGTCAAGTTTCCAACTGTCTGAATCTTGATCATGTGACCATGGGGATGCTGCAACGGTTGTAAGTATGAAAAATGGTCATAAATCATTTTTTCCAGTGCCGTCATAACTTGGATGGTCACTAAATGAACTGTTGTAATTCAAGGACTACCTGTAGGGGAACTTTGGGTTAGTGAGATTTTACAGATTCAATCTCAGTATAGTTTTGTATAATAGTCTTTTTGATATATACATATTCACTCTTGTTTTTTTTTCCAGAATCCTACAATTTGAGGAGGACTGATAATTTCCTTGCACTAGGTCCATCTAATGGTTATCTTCTACCAAGATCTTCAAAAACAACTGAAAGTTTGAAGAATTCTTGATGTTGTACTTAAGAGATAACTTTGCCTTCTGTTCTTTAAGTTCTTGCACTGGAATCTGACATTTTTTCTCTTTGGTTTGAAAAAAAAGATTGAAAGAAAAGAAAGACTCCTATCTCCCTCCCTCCCTCTGTTATCTTTTTCTGCACCAGAATCATAAGGAACGTTTGCAAAGAAAAATATTTTTTTCCTGGCATTCACCAAGGAAAACAAGTGGATTATGACCTTACTACATTCAGTTCAGACTTTCTAGCATTTTGGCATATCTTGCAGATCTTTGCCTTTGGATACTTTTTCCTGTTGCATTTTGCTGAGATAAAAGCTTAACAGCAGGTTCTCTCTCTGTTGCTGCTTTCCCAGACATATGGCTGGAATTTTTCAGTGTGGCCCTTTGACAGATAAAAATTGCAAATCTTTTTCCTTTCTTGACTTTTAAGCTATCTTTAAGAACAGAAAACTCTGACATATTTGTCTGATGCATGGGAATCTTCAGCGTAATTATCTGTGAAACATTAACTGACAAAATCATGGTATATTGCCTTCATTCAATCTTAGACTGTATTTCTAAAAATATACCTAATAAGCATTGATGTCAAAATATCACACTGTCAGTCTGAAGCAGTTTGTGAATCTATGGTAGACATGAATCTTCCTCATGAGAGAGTATTGGATAACATTGTTGGCATCTCTACTTTTCTAAATGGTCTTCCTCTTACGACTTGAGGTGACTTTAGGTTAAACTGATCAGGGAAAAGGGTTTTTGTTTTGATTTTTTTCCGGTTACTCTGCCATCTTTGTTGCCAAGATGGCTTCTGTTCGGTTTATGGTTACCCCTACTAAAATTGATGATATCCCAGGACTATCTGATACTAGCCCAGACCTCAGCTCCCGCTCTAGCTCCTGCGTCCGGTTCAGTTCCAGAGAAAGTGTGCCTGAAACAAGCCGGAGTGAGGGTGCCAGTGATTTTTCACGAGCAACCACTTCCTTGGCCACTGAAGCTGTCGAACCTGCTTCTGACAAGATCACCAACCCTCGCACAGATGTGGTTGAAGGTAGGCCACCTTTGGTGGGAGGATGACTGGATATTTAAAGGCTACCAGTAATTTTGCCAATGGAACAAAGTTACTGGTTGCAAGTGCCTTGCTTAGTAAAAGAACCATTTGGTGCTTGTTTTCAAATATCTTGTTGGTAGAAAAACATTGAGAGATGAGTAGGTCTTGGAAGCTTCTTGTTTAGAAGTTGTGGGAAGCACAGTTCCTTGTTGCTAATTCAAAGAAATATTTTCTGTGTTTTGGGAGGTATGTTGATGATATCAGAGAAGTGTGTGTGGGCCTGTCCATTTCATATTAAATATTGTTGACAGATGTCATTTTCACCCATGATTGTATTTTCCAGATTTGGCACCTTAGAATACATTTCTCATTTTTATGCCAAAGTTTGACTGGCATGTTTTAAATTTACAAGAGAGAATAGTTTCCTGATCAATCTTATTAGAAGCAGCTCTGAATTCCTCTGCTTCTAACATGGAAGGAAACTAATCAAGGTGAGAAGTTTCTAGAACTAAGAAATTCCTTGACAGTTAGAATAATTAATCAGTGGAACAACTTGCCTCCAGAAGTTATGAGTGCTCCCAACAGGCAGGAGGTTTTTAAGAAGAGTTTGGATAATTGTTTGTCTGAAGTAGAATAGAGTTTGCTGCTT
Source organism: Pseudonaja textilis (assembly GCF_049901715.1). Classification (NCBI taxonomy): domain Eukaryota; kingdom Metazoa; phylum Chordata; class Lepidosauria; order Squamata; family Elapidae; genus Pseudonaja; species Pseudonaja textilis. The sequence goes on from NC_142008.1 coordinate 110,533,153, forward strand.
GAAGAGGGGTTGAACTAGAAGACCTCCAAGGTCCCTTCCAACTTTGTTATTTTGTTAAAACAAGCTAATTTTATTGTCTTTAAATTATGCTTTCCCTTTGGAGTACTGAGTTTGCTGATCTGCTCAGTTTTTCAAATTCCTTCTCGTTATTTTTCCTCTTGTGCCAGGAAATGCTGAGCAAGACTCATGGGAAATGACTTGGGAGAATTTCAGTTCCCTTAATTTTGTTGATTTTTCCTGTCTGATTTTTAAAAAATGTCTAAGGTTAGACCAGGTTTTGCTCAGTCACCACTGAGTCAAAGTCACATCTTCATTGTGGAGTTTCTGAATAACAACACTGATTTGTCAACAGTCTTTAGATCCAGCCAGTCTGTAGTTCATTGTCTGATTTCTGAATCTTACTTTGTTCTAAAAGGCATCTGTCCTAAATTGCCCTCAAATCCCCAATTGAAGCAAGTTGAAATTTTTGAAAAAGGGTAGTGGAATAAAAGAGAAGTTAAAAAAAGCAGTTTTTCAGAGCATCGTCTATGAAAGTAAAATAATACAGGTGAAGGCTTATGCGGTAAAGCCCCCTTTTCTGTTCAGCAAAGACTGTTAACATGAATCACTTCTGGGAAATCTGGCAGTTGTGCTTTTGATAACTGAGGATTCTCCTTCACCAGTCTATGTTTATGCATCTAAAATAATTATGTAATTATAGCTATATTAGGCCCCCAGCTTTGCTTTGCAGATAATACCTTTTTGAGATGCTGCTAGAAAGAAGTAATTGTAATAAGGGAATAACTCCTTTAATCCTTTTTGTTCATTGGATATGTGTCTACATGAATAACTTTAATTCTCAATTTATATTATTTTACAAGATGTATATCAGCATCAAACCTAGGTGCATTTTAAGAAGGGTTAAGTAGATGAAACATTATGTGGTACAGTTTCATCATTCTTTAGCAATAATTCCCATCCTACAGTCTGTGGATAACTAGTGGTTTGTAAGAGTATTGTAGGTGGCCCCTAAATTTATCCATTAATTTTATATTAATGGATAAAATTCACCTACTGTAAGATTTCATGAGATTTCAGCCTTCCTGCTCAAATTATGATAATATTTCAGGTGGAATATCAAAACCTTATGAAAGTACATGGTTTTACAAGTTTTTAAGAATATATTTTAAAATTAAAATTTGAGATCCTTGTGATATCTGCAGTTTAATAATGTTCCTGAAGGATTCTGAAATTGGGAAGAATTGCTCAGGTAGTCAATTCAGCAAGTAATCTGATTGCTTTTAATGGTGATGACGAACCTTGAATTGCCTCTGGAAGTATACTGGAAGGCAATGTCACTTGTGCAGCAGTGATGTTACATGGGAAACTTTAGAGTACCCCAAATTAAGCACTGCTACATTCTGAGTGTTCTTATAGGAAAGCTCCACCTAGAGCACAATGCAGTTATCCAATCAGGAGGTGACAAAAGGTATGAATGGCAACCGTTGTAATCCAGAAATGAGCACAACTGATACATGGGACGAATCTGCAAAACTTTTAGAGCAGGAGTTGTATGTTCAGGAAGCCCTCCAGATGGTATATTAACTTTGGTGAAATGCTACTCCGATAGCAGTAAGAGATGTAAAAGCAGATCTATAGGTTCAGAGGTCTATAACCACTTGGATATGCCAGGGTTGAGCTGAATCCTATTCTCCCCCATCCAAACTCCCAGCTTCCAGTCACTGGTTAAGAACCTTGAACAAATTGTACAGCTAAGGGTGGAATACATAGCTGAGTATCATTTAGGTATTGATGGTGCTGGCAAATAAAATTCAGTGATTTCATTTAGATGTTAAATATGAGTGGGAGAGAGTTGAGCTTGAGGAACTGCAGATAAGAGAGATTTAGTGTTACACCTCGCCCCATCCCCATCAACATCAACTCGAACTAGCATTGAAGGAAAGAGGAGAACTAGCACAAAACTAACTTATGGACTTAATCAGAAAGGTACCATGATTAGGGCTATCAAAAGCTGATGAGAGATCTAGAAAAACAAAGACAGATGTACTACCACCATTACATGTCCTCAAGGGATCTTCTGCAAAAAAGTATTCATTACCACTTGGACACAGCTACATGTTCCTCCCGACTGGCCTTGACCAACTAGGAATAACATGGATCTAAAATGTAGAAGAGCTCACAGCTCCAAAGACCCTATCTACTTCAGGCCTAACCAGGTTAAATTTATTTCAGATAGTAAGACTATATTTCAATCACTTGCATAAGACCTGCCTAGTGGTAAGTGCCATGGTGGTGCAGTGGTTAGAATGCAGTACTGGAGGCTACTTCTGCTGACTGCCAGTTGCTAGCAGTTTGGCAGTTCGATTCTCACTTGGCAAGGTTGACTCAGCTTTGCATCCTTCTGAAGTTGGTAAAATGAGGACTCAAATTGTTGTTGGGGGCAATGTGCTGACTCTAAAGCTGCTTAGAGAGGCCTATAAAATACTGTGAAGTGGTATATGTCTAAGTACTATTGCTATTGCTAGATTGTGTCCAGCTCAAGTATACTCCAATGACTTTGCCCAACAGTGAGCCTGAAAAAGCTTCAGTAATCTCTCCTTATAAAGAAAGGATCTGGGCACCCAAAAGAAGGCTGCCGGTCAATTATTTCCAGACACAATAAAATTGGCCCACTTTATCATTTGTTCTGTCACCACATGAGTCCGCATAAGAGCTCTTACTCATGCTCAGTTGGATTTGCTCTTTTGTCTTTCTCCAGACGTATTCACAAGAAGTGTTTTTATCTCCCCAAGCTCCTCAGAAAACAGGAAGCTCTATGGGATCTCCAATCATGAAGAGAGTACACTGTCCAATTTAAGGCTCTTGTTGCCTGCTCATTCCAGATAGCAATATAAGGCCTTGTCTAGAGCATGCTGCAGAGCTTCAGGAATAATTCCCTAAAACATTCCTGGGTTCATCAGTAGCCTGGCCTGGAGCAATCCAATAGGCCTTTCCTTCCTGCTACGGGCAGCAGCCACAGAGAACTGCAGTGATTTGTGTAGTTGCCTGGAGTCAACTTTGACATGAAGGAGTTACTGCAGTGCACCATTTTTCCCCTTTTGCAACAGTCATTTCGTCAGTTACACATGCATCATCACTTTGTTATGACCTATAAATAGTCGTGCCTACTTCAAGGAATCAGGAGTGTGTGTATTTGCTTCCAAAAACTATGGCATTTTATATTGCGTTTGTCCCCTTTGATTTTTTTTGCAATGCTGTGGGATGTTTTTTCCAACGACTGTATCGCATTTCGATAAAAGTCAATTTGGGGCATGTTTAATTGTGAAAGTTGGCAGGCTGCCTTTCCCTCATTGGTTTGCTGAGTTCTTGCCCAGCTTTGCAGAGCACTGATGTGTACATGTTCTCCTGCAGTCTATCCTTCAGGAAGCAGGATAATTTTGTACACTTCTTATTTAATTGTATTTTACACCTTTTTCTCCACATGAACCATTTTCTGAGTATACAAATAAAAACAGTAACCACAATGTTTTCTTTGTTGCTCCTACTCCTTGATAGCACCTATCTTCCAAGTGCTATGTTTATCTCACACAATTTACTCCTCATTTATACTTACTACTTTTTTTTAGTCCAGACAGATGTTACATGCAGACTTTATGTAAGCAATTGCACCTTTTTTTAAATTGGCTTTTTCTTCTTGTTACTGTTGTAGTAGTTATCTATAGACAGAGTTTTTTCTTTTACATAATCTTTATTAAAGAGATATTAACATAAAAACAATACAGATTTTAGAAAATAAAGAACATAGTGAAAAGGTAAGAAAGAAAATAGGAAAAAATAGATCAAAAGAAAAAAATGTGAGAAAGTGGCTTCTGATTCTCTTAACAACTGTTGTAAATGCATTCATAGTTTAACTTCTCTAAAATTACCTCATTAGAACAGTGCTTTTCAAACTTGGCAATGGCTGGGTAATTTGGGGAGTTTAAGTCCGTACACCTGAGTTTTGCCAAGTTTGGATACAAACACTTAGAGCTACAGAGCCACCTGTGGTTTTTGCCGTACTTGTGTATTTGTTTGCTTTATGAAGAAAATTTCTTCAAGATTGTATCTGGCACACAATAAGCGAGCTTGTCTTTCCTTCTAGCAACTCTACATATGGATAAACATGAGATAAGATAAATTGTGCAGCCAGCCAACCAATGTCTCAATAATTCTGAGGTCCTTAGTGCTTCCTTGAGTTATCTGATGAGATGTTTGCCCTTAACTGCTTGTATTTCAATACTCCTATACATATAGTTCCTATTAAACAAAAGACAAAGTAGGATAATATTTTTGTGGCTGGAGAAAAAAAATAACTTATTAGTGATAGCAACCTCCATGTGGTGGTACAAGGCACCAGCCTAGAAATCAACGGACTGACCTCTAGTCTTTTAGGCATGAAAACTAGCTGGATGACTTTGGTCCATTCTTTCTCTGCCTGATCTACACAGTTGTTAATGGGGGAAAATAGGAGGTAGAAGCATTATATACTGTATCCAGAGGTGTCACATTTGGCAGCCTGTGGGCCGGATGTGTCACATGCAGGCCACAACCACCCCAGCTCTGCGAATGGGAAAAATGTTGCAAAATGTCATGTGACAGCAACGTGAGGTGGCGAGTTTGATAACTGCTGTATACCGTCTTGGTGGGATATAAATCTAATAAAATGGCTTTATTATATATGAGTTTTTAAACTCTCCCATTGTCTTCATATGCTTGTTTATTATATTTTCATAGTTATTTTAAGAAGTTTTTTATTCTTTTTATTACATATTGCCCAGATTACATTCATAAAATATGACAGATAAATAAGTGACAGATAAGATAAAGACCTCCATCCCATCTTCAAGTTGAGCTCAACTTCTGGTGATTGTTCCCATTTAGGTTTTTTGGCAGCATTCTTGTTTTTTTTTTAACCAGCCTAGTCAATAACCCTGATGATTTCCCGGATCCAAATGCTAACCAAGTCTGAATCTGCTTACTTTCCAATTAAGTACTAACACCTTCTAGGGCAGGGCTGTCAAACTCTTGGTCGATAGGCCAGATGCGTCACACGCTGGCCATGCCCATGCCCGGTTAAGCAATGGGGCAGGAATCTCGATAAGTCATGTGAAGCCGCCGTGTTGATGCGAGTTTGACACCCCTGTTCTAGGGCATCTAAATACACATAAATATACTTGGTAGACAGCTGCTATCTTTTCTAAGGTATGTAAATATACTTAATGGTACCTCTGTAGACAGCTTGAGAAACGAAGAAAAAGTATGAAGAAGATGATTTTGATACCTTTTAGCAGCAGTGATCATAGGAGGGGTCCTTATTTTCTTTTGTGTAGCAAAGTAACATGCTGCATTTGTGTGTACAACATACACTGTCTCCTTATGTGCACTTGTATCCTGTCTCATGGTATAAGTATCTGTATATCTGTTAAGAGTTTGATCAAGGTGACTGCATATAAAGTACATGTAAGGATGTAATAGGCATATGAGTTGCCTATGTGTGTGTATGACTATTTTCAAATTACTTTATGTTGTTTTTGTGTGTTTTTGTATGCATATGTGTACTGGGAAACAAGGAGTGGCCAACAAATGCTTTGCTATGAATCATATGACTGGGCAGAAAGAGGGAAGGGAGCATTTGTCAAGAAACTAAGCTGCCAAATGCCTCTCCCATAAGCATTTTTTATTTATTTGATTTCTATAGCCACACATCTCAACAAACAAATGTTACATTGTTTTTGTTCTGTTTTTTAGTATTATTAGTCACCCAGAGTTAGATACGACTGATTGAGATTGAGAATGTGGGCATATACATTCAATAAATAAATTAAATAAATAGGGGTACATTGAAAACAATGTTTTTTCTGGGGTGTGTTTTTCTGTAGAGTCCCTGTTCCCTCCCCCCAGTTTAATCCTTTCCATTGTCTGACTCAATTTTTCTTTTACCTATTTCTCCAATCGTAGCAAATTTGATCATATTCTGTTAACTTACCTTGCTGATGAAGAGTCTCAAGCTATTTTACATAATTTTTTCCAGCATTCTTTTGGGCTGAAAAGTATAGCAAGTATAGACATCAAATTACAAGATTTTTTTTTTCCTGGAAGCAGATCTTTGCTGATGTCAGTTTATCTGTTCGGGATTTATAAACTCAGAACGCAATAGGAGAGAAATTTGCCTACCAAGGTTCTTGTAGTATAACTAAGTATTTTTTGTGTTACAGTGCTTTCAGTTTAAACAAATGTGGCAATCAAGGAAAGTGTTTATAAATTCGAAAGAGAAATAAGCTTTACTGGAAGACTTAAATCAAAGGTGCAAGTTAGGCCATTTTGTTATTTTGAAATGCACTATTTTAGTTTTAATTGGCCTTTTCTGTGATTGTAATATGTGATAAATTTATACTTCGGCTTCTTTGAGTCTTGGAGTTAAGAAGCATAGAGTTTAGCTCTAAATTGTAAATTCTCATTTAGTATATTAAATACTAATCTCAATCTCCTTTTCTTCCAGTCCAGGGCATTAGCTTAGACCTGTGCTCGTGGAGCTGAGGCAGAGAACATTGGAAGAAAAAATGGAGCAGCCAGGACTTAAAAAGGCAGATGAAGATGCAGTCAGATTACAGTGGAAGAGGGTATACATAGTGAATATTATGTAAATATTTCACAGAAGCTTACTAAATCCTGATTAACAACAAGGTTTTTCTGGAAGTAAGATTGTGAACCATTGCTTCCAAGCAAGCTCTCAGCTTAATTAAGGGCCATTTTCTGCCTTTCCATAATGGTTTTTCCCCCTTCCATTCAAATGAGATTTGTAATCACATTTTAGTTGAGCAAGAATGGAAGATGTGCACTCTTTCATAATAATAAAGTGTTCTACTCTAGGTCAAACCACAGTGGTAGGAAGCATAATAACGAACGCCTTTATATTTGGAGGGACACTAAATTATCTGCTGTGTTGCATGTAGCAGGTCCTGATATGATATATGATATGCTATGATGATATGATATGATATATGATACGATATGATAACAGGACTTTCAGGTTATATAATAAACTCTAGGTGTTGAATAGAATTCAGAAGCTCTTTGTTCACAATTCTGGACTCAGAATATACAATCCAGATAGCTAGATATTCTCTCCACTATAAATTGAAGTATTAACCATAGCCTGAAGGATTGATTTACTTTGGTGATATACATGTCAATATTAATGACTCAATTTCCATTTTCTCTTATGTTCTTTTAAGAACATGATAATAGCCTGGTTATATTGGGACAAAGCTCATCTTAGGCCAGAGTTTTGCTCTAATAGTCACCAGACAGATATCTCTGCTATGCTTCACCAAACGAGGTGAAAGTGTATTTCTTTCCAGCTATTCTTTCCCTGCAACTGGTATTTGGGGGCATGTTTTCCCCAATGTTTAAAAAAAAAACTTATTGTTTTATTGCTTTTAAAATAATGACAGAAAAGGAAAAAAGTTAAAAAGAATGTTTTTTTAAAAGTGAAAAATGTGATAAAATTAAAAAGGTTATATAATTTTAGCAATATATATATATACACATACATACATACATACATACATACATACATAGATACACACACACACACACACACACACACACTATTGATCTGAAAATGTTAGCTTTTGGGGAACAGTTGTATTTATATAATACTTTCTCGTAAAACATGATAAATGTAAGACAGTGTAAAAACATGTGTTTTAAAGAAGAATTATCTTTATTACCACTCCGGCCAAATTCTGTTTTTGACAGTCTTTCTATATAAATGTATGAGTCTAAAAAATTCTAAATATTTTAGTTATATAAATGGTAATTTGAGGTCCATTGATATTCTTAAGTTAAAACATTCTCTCATTGTCTAGATACTAGAAGAACCTCCAATTCTTTATTCCATCCATTTCTTAATTTTTTTAAAAAAAATGACCCTATTTTATTATTTTTATAAATAAGGTGAGATAAATCTATTTCTCCTTTCTTCTCCTATTTTTCCCACAATAACAACCCAATGAGGTGAGTTGGGCTGAGAGAAAGTGACTGGATCAAAGTGACCCAACCTGTTATTGATAACAACTGTAAAACTACGATAATAGTAGCTTTTAATTTCAACTTAATTTTTCAGAATTATATCATAATCTAGAGAATGTACTTAAGATATAGATGTTTTTAAAATGTAAAACTAATATACCACATTTATTTATTTTTTTAAGAAAAACTTTATTAATTTTACCATTAAAAACAACACATCTACAAATTATATACAGAAGAGAAAGCAAACAGGCCTTGGCAGAGGCCAAGAGGGAAAGAGAGAAGGGCAAATGAGGGAGGAGAGGGAAGGGTAAGGGAAGGGGGGGGAAAGAATGGGGGAAAACAGTTAAAATAAAACCATATTTTTGTGACTGTCTGTAAGGTCCTTTCTTCTTCAAGTATATCGTCAGCGGTACTTTTCATTAACTCTGCTTAGGTAGCCCTTGGCTACAATTTTTCTCAAAGTAGTCTATCTTTGATTTAGCCAATTGTACCAAGGATTCCAATTGTTATAATAGGTTGAGGATTCTTTATTTTTTAATGATTGGGTTAGTTTGTCCATTTCGGCGCATTCTAAAATTTTCTGAATGATCATTTGTTCAGTGGGGATAGAAGGTGATTTCCAGCACTGAGCGAACGCCATTCTGGCCGCGGTTAGGATATGAATTATAATATACTTCGATTTTTGGGATACTTGTTTATCAAAAATTCCTAGAAGGAAGGACTCTGGTTTGTACTCAATTTGTTCCTTAGTAATCTCTAGCCAATGCCTAATTTTTTGCCAATGTTTCTGAGTTTCTTTGCATGACCACCACATATGGAAGAAGGCACCTTCTATGTTTTGACATTTCCAACATTTGGGACTTGTGTTGGGGTGCATTTTCGCCAATCTCAAAGGGGACAGGTGCCATCTATAAAACATTTTGTATGAGTTTTCTTTATAAGCTGCTGATTTCGTGATCTTAATGTTCCTATTCCAGATCCTTTCCCATTCTGCTAGGGTGATAGTCAGTCCCACGTTTTTGCTCCACGCAATCATATTTCCTTTGACAATCTCTTGTTCTAGTTCCGTTTCCAATAAGTGTTTGTAGAATTTAGATATATTTTTTTTTATTCGGTCCTAATAGAATTTTGTCTAAAGTCTGCAATTTATTGTAGATTCCGAATTCCTTAATATCTTGTTTATATCTACTATGGATTTGAAGGTACACCCACTGATCAATTATAAATCCTCGCTCTTGTAATTCTTGTCGTATTTTCAGCTTTCCTTGTGGGTCTAATAAATTCTCATATTTAATCATTTTAGTTATATCCAAATTATTAGGGTGTACTATTGCTTCCATTGGAGAAAGCCAAATCGGTATTTTTAGATAGAGTTTTTTACGTACTTTTTTCCAATTGGTTAGTAGCGAGTCCCTGATAAGGTGCCTATGGAAATATGATTGCCTGGGTTTCCCAGTTTCCCACAGGAAGGCGTGCCATCCTTTCTGCATATCGTGGCCTTCTAATATTAGTGTTCTTTTGTTGGTTAGATTCACCCATTCCTTTATCCATAGTAAAATGGCTGCCGTATGATATATTTCCCAGTTTGGCAGGGCTAACCCTCCTCTGCTTTTCAAATCTTGTAAGGCTTTTACGTTGATCCTAGCTTTTTTTCCCTGCCAAATAAATTTTAGCGTTATCTTATTTAGTTCTATAAAAAAATTTTTTTATTTAATTTGATTGGAATTGTCTGGAATAAATATAGAAATTTTGGAAGCATATTCATCTTAATCAAGGCAATCCTGCCCAGTAAAGAAAGCTGTAATTTACTCCAGGAATCTAAATCTTTCTTAGATTGTTGGAGTAGTTTGTCATAATTGTTTTCTTTTAGTGATTTGCTTTGTGGAGTTAGCCAAATTCCTAGGTATTTAATTTTTTTTTGTCACCTGTATTCCCATTGATGTCTCTAATTCTTTATTCTGGTCTCCTGTTAAGTTTTTAGTCATTGTTTCATTTTTTTCCTATTAATTTTGAGTCCTGCAACTTTTCCAAATCGTTCTAATTCTTCTAATAAGTTATGTCCTTTTTCTATAGGCTCCTCCAAAAAGAAAACCAGATCATCAGCGAAACTTATACTTTATACTCTTCTGATTTAATCCTCAGTCCTCTAATTCTCGAATTTTGCCTAATGCACGTCAAGAGTTCTAGGGCGAATATGAAAAGCAGAGGAGAGAGAGGGCAACCCTGTCTTACCCCTTATTCTATTTTTACTGGGCCAGTTTGTTCCCCATTTATTAGAATATTTCCCTGTTGGGTGTGGTAAATTGTAGTTACGATGTTTTCGAATCTAGTGCCCAGGTTCATATTGTATATTTTTTGTATTAAGAAATGCCAATTTAAATTATCGAATGCTTTTTCAGCGTCCAAAAACATAAATGCAAATTGTTTTTCCGGATGGGCTTCATAGAATTCTGAAATGTCTATCACTGTTCTTAAATTATTCTTGATTTGTTGAAATGGGAGAAATCCATTTTGGTCTTCATGGATATGTGTGTTTAAAACCTGTTTTAATCTACTAGCTATAATAGAAGAGAATAGTTTGTAATCTGCATTCAGGAGCGAAATCGGTCTGTAATTATTAATGAATCTATGATCTAGATCCTCCTTCGGGATCAGTGAAATTAAGGCTCCCCTCCACGAGTCCGGCATCCTAGCTGCTAAGAGTACCTCATTAAATACTTCCAACATCAGTGGTCCAATTTGTTCTATGATTGTTTTATAAAGTTCTACGGGTATCCCATCTGGTCCTGGTGATTTGTTGCTGCTTTGCTTCTTTATTGCTGACTTCAATTCGGACCATGTAATATTTTTGTTTAATAGTTCTATCTCTTCCTCTCCAATTGCTTTATCGTTCGCTTCCTCTGGCTATTTCCTTATTTTATCCTCACTAACTTCTTCCTTTTTATATAATTTCCCGAAGTATTTATGGGTGATCTCTTTTTACTTCTCTATCTCATCTTGCAAGTTGCCCCTCATCCATTAATTGGTGTATCAGCTTTTTTTCCTTCGTTTTTTTGAGTTTGTGGGCTAACCATCTCCCTGGCTTGTTTGCATGCTCAAAATAGATTTGTTTAGTCATTTTCAAACTTATTTCCAATTTTTCTTGTTCCAGTAAATTCAGTTTGTGTTTAATTGTCATTAACTGATTTTGTATTTTTTGGTTTTTGGGGTTCTTTTGTAGTTGAGTTTCTAAATCTTTAATTTCTTGTTGTAGGTTACTTTGTTGGGCATACTTTCTTTTATTTCTCATAACATTGTAAGAAATTGTTGTTCCTCTTATAATTGCCTTCATTGTGTCCCATATATTTTGTTTCGAAGTTAACTCATTATTGTTTTCCTTTAAAAAACAGTTGAGTTCTTCTTTCAATTTGTTAGTGTATTCTTCTTTTATTAAGTGGGTGTTAAGTGTCCATCTTTTCTTTGGTTTTCGTCTACCTCTCCAAGTTATTTGAATTGGTTTGTGGTCAGCCCAGTCATTTGGTAAGATTTTGCTATCTTTGACTTAGTTTACTAGTTCACCGTTTATCCAAGCCATATCTATTCTTGTCCAGATTTTATGTGGGTTAGAATAATAAGTAAACTGTTCTTTTTTTGGATTTAGTTTTCTCCAGATATCTACCAGATTCAGTTCATTCATCATATCCTTACATGGCTTCGAAAATTATCTTTTTCCTTTTTTATTCTTACTCGTGTTACTGTGATCTTTCCGATAGTCAGCAATAGAGTTAAAATCGACAATCAAACAAATATTACCTTTTTCGAAGCCTATTATTTTTTTGGTGGAGATGTTTGAAAAATTTACCTTAATCATCATTTGGGGCATAGATTACTACCAGTAAAAATGTAATACAATTAATCGAAATTTGTACCACCAGAGTTCTTCCTTCAGGGTCCGCCCAAGTTGGAGTTAATTTAAGTCATCTCTCACATATATTGCAATACCTTTCTTTTTGTGCTTATCTGCTGGTGCTGTGAATAATTTTCCCAGTTTTGGACAATCTAAAAATTTCTCATCATTTTTCCTAATGTGTGTTTCTTGTATGCAAATTATATCAACATTTTGTTTTATTAGTTTGGTTAGAATTCTTTTCCTTTTGAGTCTTGAATTTAAACCGTTTATATTGATGGAAAGAATTTTCCTTCCTTCCTCTATTTACCTAAGTCTGCTTCACTTTTTGTCTTGTAACTATACGGCTCTCTTCTTGTGGTTGACATAGGGTTGTTTCTTCTCTTTCCTGTTGTGAGTTGTCTTTCCCTTGGATTTGGACAGGTCTTTCTTCTTTGTTCCTATGGTGGTTGCGGTCTTCCTGCATGTTCCTTTGAGTTTCCTCCCTAGCATGTTGGTCCTCCGTGGTTGTTAGCTGTTCTTGTGCTTGTTCTATTGAATCATTTTTAATTTTTCTTCCCTTCCACAATATTAACATCCCTTCTGGGATTAGCCATTTGAATGAAATTTCTTTTTTATTTAAGTAATTGGCTAAAAATTTATATTCTTGACTTATGGCCCTCACTTTTCTTGGAATTTGCTTAAGAACAATGATCTCTTTGCCCTTATATAATATTCTCTCATCTCTGGCCATTCTCAGTATTAGGTCTCTCACACATCTTCTTGAAAAACGGATATGTATCTCCCTTGGACAGTTGTGACGCCTTGCATAATTGGTATTCACCCTATAGACTTTGTCGAATTCTTTGAGTAAGTCATCTTTCTCTTTTTTTACTAGTTCAGCCAGCAAACCTGCCATTAGTTGCTCTAGTTCTTCATTTTTGGATTCCTCCACGTTCTGGAACCTTAGGTATGCCACTGCTCTGTCCATCTCTAGTTGGACCAAGGAATCTTCCATTTCTTTGTTTACATTTTTAAAGTCTTCCTCAGTCCTTTCTAGGTTCTTCTCTGCTCGTTCCGTCCTCTTCTCTATTTCTTTTATTTTTATTTCAGTTCTTTCCATGGCCAATTGCATTGTCCTAACCTTTTCTTCAACTTTCTGTATGTCTGCTCTCATCTCCGCTTTTAGTTTACCCATTTCTTCCTGCAGTTCACTAATATCGGCTCTAGTCTCATTGTGGTTCTTGATCATAATCTCCTGCATTCTGGACATTGATTCTTGCAGGGATAATAATGTCGCTTGTAAATTAGCATTGGTAACGGTCGGTTGTTTTTCTCCTGTCAGGGTCTCTTCTATAGTTTTCTGTCTGTTGGGGAGGCTGATGCCAAAGTTGTCATCAAGGTCTGGGTGTTCTTCCTTCCCGTTTTCAGGGCCATGGTTGTTGTGGAAGTCATCTCTAATAAGATTTGTTTTTGCAATTGGACTATGTTAAGTATATTGTCCCAAATCACCATTCGGTGTTATAGCCCCTTGAATGTGATTACAGGTCTGTTTACTAAAATTACACCACCACGTTGTTTTAGATCTCTTTCTTTGGCCCAATTTGTCGTTTGGGCGATTTAAATTCCAATATTATAAAATGTTATCAAATACTATATATTATTCTCTATAATAAGTTTATATACCAAAGTTAATTATATTTTACAACTAATAAATCAATACCATGTCAAATCAAACTTGTTTAAAGCTTACAAACAACTCTAAGATTTCTCACTCTATATATACCTTTATCCTATATTGTGTATTGATGTTGAGAGTTCCAGTTAATCTAAGTCAACCATATTTTACAGTCCTTAGAATTATTGTATATTCAAGACACTCTAATCAGTTAATACTTATATCTATAAAAAGCAATTTACCTTTATACCTAAGTTTATAAATATTGTAGAAAGAAAGGAAAGACTAAGAGAGAAAGGGAAAAAGAGAGGATGCGGAAGGAAAGGGGTATTTTAGATTTCGAGAGGTCGCTAGACACGTGTCTGTGGAATTGGTACCAAAGGAAGACAAGTCTGAGTTGAGGCTGGCGTTTCTGCCTTATAGTCTTTCTTCCTGGACGTACCAGAGGGGCAGAGGGAGGAAGTGCTGACTAATTGCTGTCAGTGCTCTGCGATCAGTCTTTACCAGGCTTCCGTCTGTCTCTTTCTTTCTTCTTCTTCCCTCTTCTTCTTCCCTTCTGCCAGCAATTATCAGTCCACTGTCACTTAGAGTGTCCACTCCAAATGAGTCACGTTAGAAATCAGTTTTGTAGGCAACGTTGCTAAAAGGCAGAAGACCTTTCACATAGGAGTCAGCGGATTGCTATCCCACTCTCTGTGCCCCACTCTTCCCTCCTTCGCAGCTATAATCCTTTTCTAATCTTCTAGCGTTCTCAGGAACTGGTCTCAGATGGCAGCCCACTCACAAGACTCTTGAATTCCCCGCAGCCTTCTTCTCTCCCCGGCAATCTCCTTCCGAACGCTCCAGTCCACACTTTCACTTTAAGTAACGAGCCTCTCCGACCGCTTTTGTCCCCCCTTTCACTTTTCAGACCGCTTTTCTAGCCACTTATCTCCAGCTTCTGACAACTGTTACTCATATTAAAACAGGGAGGATCAGACACCGATCTCTGTCACGAGTTTTATGGTCCTTCCGCCCTTTTCTGCTCAGATCTTTCAGGCTGTCACTTTTCGCTTCATCAGTTCAGTGACAGACCGGACTTTGGAGCCGCCATTTGTTGGCAGCTGGCTTGTTCGCGCTGGTCTCAGAGGCTCTTCCTTCGTTGCTGGGGGGTTGCCTTCCCCCAAACAGCAACCTGGGGGTCCTCTATGCTGACACGAAGCTCTACGGGTTTCGTGTATCCACTAAGGATCGCTCCGATGCGAGAAGAGGTGTTCGAAAGCCACAGCTGGGCTTCTCCACCTCTGGATGTCCCTGTCCTGTCACCGGAAGTCTAATATACCACATTTAAATGGTACACAGAAGCAACTTAACTTTGTTGTACTATCTGATGTAGAGATTAAACAGATAATTTTCAAAATGGCAGGTGGACTAGATGGGTTCCCTGTCGAGTGGTATAAAACATTTATAGATTGCTCTGCGCCAAAACTTTGTCTGGTAAATGAAGAGATTTGAAATGGGAATTTTATCACTGGCATTTAATCAGGTTTATTTCATCAAAAGTAGATAAAAATCATACTCAGTGTGCTAATTATTGTTCTATTTCATTGATTACTGTTGATATAAAGATTTTAACAGCACTATTAGCAAATAGAGTACAGCAAATGATATTGTTTGTTATTAAGAATGATCAAGCAGAGTTTATAAAAACTAGGCAAGTAGCAGACAATGTTAAGTTAGTCATGTGTCTAATACACTTGAATAAAAAGACTAATTTGCAATTTTATTGATGAAAAAGCCTTTGACAAGGTACATAAACAATACATGATTGCTGTCCTATATATATTTGGATTTCCTTTGTAATTCATAAAATGAATTAAGATATGAGTTGTTTGAATCTAAAATAAAAATTAATGGCATATTTTCTCTTACATTTCCACTTTAAAGGAACTAGATGTTCTTGCTTTTTAATATCTGCAGGGAACCCTTGGTGTGCATGCAGACAACATAGATTTATGGCGTAGTATATAAGTCATTTAAACACTAATTGTTTTTATTTTCAGGTAACCTTTTTGTTTATTTCTAAATCTCATGCTACTATCACTGTTGATGAAAAAAAATAGATGTCTTTAATAATATAGCAGGATACTATAACAGCCTAGGAGGGTCATTGCTGAAAATGTAGCCCAGGAGGGCCGACATGGCCGAAAATGGAGCGTCGATGAGTGACATCTAGCTACCTATCCCCACCCTGGCCAACCCTCCTCCCACCCTGCTAAGGTCAAACACAATCCTGAATTGAAATGAAATCGAGTTTGACATCCTTGCTATATATGAAAACTGTTTCAGATGAAATTTTGACTGTTAACATTCAGATGCAATCAAATGATGTATTAGTACATGGTGATTGCTTTTAAACTGTGATTTAACTTTTTAAGTGAACAAGAGCTTGAACTAGAGCTTCTAAATCTTGATGAAGAGAAATCAGTCAGTGAGCCCATTAAAGATTTTTGAACTTATTTGATGCTTTGGTTCTCCACACCTGATTGTATTAGGCAATAGGAATAACCTTGAAGGATAGTAGAAAGAATCATAACCAAAAAAAAAACCTATCAGATAAAAGATCAAAGTAGTATCATTAGCATTCATAGCTTAAGGTTTCCTAGTCTGATCTACCTCAAAGGGTTGATATTTATGTAGTAAGTGAATCATTGTATAGGAACAGAGAATAGTCATAGATTTGAATAAAGTTATGCTCAAACACCCTTTTTCATTGGATTCATCTCTCTTAGAAGACTTCTATTCTGCCTTTCTACAGCCATGCTAAGGTAGTAAGGCACAAAGGGGTTTTGTAGATAACTAGCATTTCACTGCTTTTGTTGGGCCAAACAATTACTGCTTTAACCTCAGATTAAGCTAAAGTGCCTTTTAAATTGGTTATGTCCTTATCTGTAATCTTGTCATGTTGATGGTATAAACAGCATGTGTAAGATTGCGGGAGGAAGTGGAATGTTGGAGCTTTCTGTTTTAGTTTCCCCCTTCCTTCACACATTTTGTTTTCACACTGAAGTTTTAGTAAACGAGTATACTAAGTGTAAATAGAGAAGCTGTGGAGTCTTTTCTCAAAGGGATTTTGGGATCTATGATAAAGCCAGTTATGGAGGGAAGATTGTTGTAAAACAGGTTTTAACTATGGGTTTAACAGACAATTGAGAATAGTTAGAATTAACAGTGTGGATGCAGTCATATTTTTCTCACTTCAGGTTTCTTTCCTCCACCTATGTACTATCTTTATCTGTAATGTGTAATATCTGGTGTAACATCTTTTGAGTTCCAATTCCCAGTTCTCTTTTCTTCCCCAGCAACTCCCAGTTAGTTTGAGCCTTCTTCTTTTCTGAACATGACAATATGGACATGTGCTCTCTTACTCTCCTTTTGCAGCCCAAAATAGGATTAAATCTTAGTTGGGTAATGCCAATGCCTAAGTTTCAAATTTGTGCATTAAAATAAAAAACCTAGGGGAAAATTGAAAAACAAGGGTTCCTCCAGGAGTAGCTGTCACTATGAAGCCATATACACTTCAAATCATATTCTGGCTTTAGGGAAGGGCAGTTCGTCAAGATTGAATTGTCTTCTGATGGCTTGGCTTGGCTTTTGCAGAACACATTACTTGTCCTACAGGTACTGCTAGTAGAACTACTTTTTGATGACTCTTGCTCTTTGCATTACAATTGTTATTCTTTGTATTTTCAAGTTTATGATACTTTTCCCCTTAAGGTGCATAAACTGTATAGCTTCTCCCAAATATAAGTTCCCAAGCACCCTTTATGCAAGGTCAAACAATTATTAACTAGCATTTGTACTTGTTAGCAGTTAATTCTGCATTTAATTCTTGGCAGAAAGCAAGAGACTGCATACTGCTGTCGTGATGTAAAGAATGTGCAAACTAGTGCATACTGCTGTCCTGATGTAAAGAATATGCAAACTAGTGCAGTGTAGCAATATGCACAGAGAGTAATCTTCTTAGTAGCAGGGTTGTAAATAACTCTTTGTGGCATGCATACACTTGAACAGGCACTTATCTCCATAGAGGTGTGTCTCCCTCACACGACATGCCCACACCCTTTCCCTCCCATTCCCTGGGGCTGCCTGTCACCTGACCCACCGACACTTTCAGTTCTTTTTGTCCTGGCCTAGAAGAAAGTTTTGCTTTGAACATGCCTCAGTTCACTGTAACCAAAGTGGAAGATGATGAAGAGGGGAAACCAGAGGAGGATGGACAGGCAAGAAACAGTCCAGGGCAAATCTGGGATCCTAGTGAAACTGCCAGGGAAGGTAAGCAAGTTAAATTGGATAGTTTCTTCCCATTTATCAAGGTATGCTCTCCTCCCCCAACTTTTCACTTGAGGTCTGGTAATGTTTAACCCGTTTCATTAGCCTCATTTGTTAGTACGAACCATGTGCTAAGTTACCTACCTCCTAATAGAGGAAAGCTCTCTTTTCTCCTTTGCTTTCCCCTCACCATCATTTCTTCCCAGCGGCACCTTATAGTTTTTTTTCTTTAGTTTTTATTTCTCTCATCTGGCTTTGTTTAATCCGTTAATCGCATTCTCAGTAACATTCCTGAAGTGTGACCTTCAGCCAGGTGGTAACTAGCTGTCTAAGGCAAATTACTGAAGTCAAACCAAACTATAATCTGTGATTAGAGCTTAATTAGGACAAGGGCAAATGTCCTGCTTCTTTTTCTTGGGAGAAAATGATAGCCACGTGTATATCCAGGATTCCTGTTCGGATTCAGCCCTTAGATAGCAAATGAGCCTAGATCAGTGGAAAAAAATTATGGACTGTGATGCCTGTGATATTCTCTTGGACACATTATTTTAGGATCAGAGCACCAGTGTGTCTTTAGACCACACACATGCGCATACACACACACACACACACACACAGAGCTCATTGTTTTTCTGGGCTATTATTTTTGGGGATGTAAACCCAGAAGCAGAATTTAAAATAAATAACAATAAATATACATCACATTTGCTTGCTGTCCAAATTAATGACTCTGGCTTAGAATGTCCTCTTTTTATGCTTCCATTCCAGCATCATGTGAAATCCATTCACAAATACTACAGACAATTCTGCTATCGTTCCATCCTAGTGGTGATTAAAACAAAGAATACCATACCTTTTTTCCTTCTTGAATGGATTGATAGGTATCTTATTCTCCTATTCTCTCCTCTGGGTTGTATTGTTTACCATTGAGTTCTTTCCTAGATTATTTTTTTTAAAGAAATGTTGAACAGTTATTTGCTCGTCTTCAGAGTCTTCCCGGGGTAATAGTTCCTTCCATCTCATTCCAGCTATGCTAAGCCAATCTGATAAATTCTTATCTTTTTTCCTTTGGATTAATGCAACATAAAGGTTTATTTTCTGAAGTTTTCCCCGCTAATTCTATAAACCCCTGACTATCTTAATATGCTCTTAATTACATTTTGTATCTTTGCTTGCGCGTGTGTTATCTTCAAGAGTCTGTTTCATGTGATTTTCGTCTGAATTGTTTATTGTTACACTGTTACTCAGCATGACCTTGAGATTGCTAAATTATTATTTTTTTCCTGTTGGGCCATTGTTTTCTATGTCATCTTAAAGCTTCCTTGGTGCTGGCGCTAACCAAAATTCTCTTACATTCTGCCTGGGAAAGCAGTGAACAGGAATTAACCATTTAAGTGAAAGAAAAATGGCTAAATGTGACTTTATTTATTACAGTTGTGACCTTTGGTCCAGGAAATTATTAGTATTGTTATGAACAGTACTTTATTTCATTGTTCCTAATAGCCAGCTATAGATTTCATTATTATTCCCATTTTGCAGATAGGAAACAGAAGCTAGAAAATGTAGCCTTGCACAATAACATTCAGTAATATTTCTCCTAAATTCCCTTAGAATTCTATTAAAACAGGATTCTTAATTAGAGGTATGGGAGTTGTATGTCTGAAAGTATAATCTGATAGGGTAAAACTATTCAAGTTCACTGAACTTTACTTCCACTTTATTCTAATGTGACCTAGAGAAAGCATATATATTCTTGGTTTTCCTTCGTATTTAGATATAACACAATCTAATAACTCAAAACAGACTAATTGCAAATTGATTTATTTATGAAAGGGTAGCTAAAAAGAAGTAACTTGGACTACGTTTTGTAGCATTCATCAGAAAGAATGGAAGTTGAATTTACCTCATAGTGTTTCTTCTATCTGAACAATTAATTACATGGAGGAAATTCATATATCAGAAAGGTAAGCATAAAGCTTAAAACTAAATAGAAGGGTTTCTTCTGTTGCACAATATTCTAAGCTAGAGATGTTCTAAGTAAAGCTTAATACGTCCCATCACCTCGTCAGTCACCCAAAATAGTATTTCTGTCTTTGGTTTGGCCTCCTACGTGCATTCCACTTTCCCTCAGAAGATTCCTAGCCTGAAAGTCCTTTCTTAGCTATATATCTGGCTATAAAAGGCTGGATGCTGACTGGTAAATTCTATTCTTTATGCCTTCATTCTTATACAGGTAACAAAGAAGCGGAAAGCACAAAGAAAATTTGTTGCTTTTTGACAACAAATAAGTGTTAAAGTAATTAGTGGGTTTCCATGCCAATAGATGTCAAAATTACTGCCTTAACTGCCTTCACACCATTGGGTCTAAGATGTTCAGAAGAGAAACCTTTTAAGATTAAATCTCCCAGGCTGAGTAATCTGTTTATGCCCTAAGTATAATAATCCTAAATAAAACATTTCCATGATTTCCAGAAATGCAACCTTCTGTGTAGATTTCATTTACCTATTGGTGATTAGGAAACATACATATCCACACACCATGCCCAGAAATGTATTCTAAATTAAGATTTAATGTGTAACCAGAAATCTTCCTTGTTGGAAGTGCCCAAATCTGATATAATATCTATCTTCCTCAACATTTTGAGTTGCTTTGCCAAAGCAATGAGCAGAAATAATTAGACTGAACAGCCATCTAGTGTTTTTAATGCTGGGACCAAACTATGCTAATTGGTCAAGGAAGAGTGCCAGTGCTACTGTGGAGTGTTAGACAAATATGAAGATGGCTTTGTGTATGAATATTGAACTTAGAATAATAGAGTTGGAAGGAACTTGGATGTCTTCTAATCCAATCCCCTACTTGAGCAGGAGACCCTATACCATTTTAGACAAATGGTTGTCCAGTCTCTTTTAAACCCTCCAGTGATAGAGCACCCACAATTTCTGAATTCAAGCTGTTCCATTGGTTGATTGCTCTCATCATTAGGAAATTTCTCCTTAATTCTAGGTTGCTTCTCTCCTTAGTTAGTTTCCGTCTATTGTTTCTCATCTTGCCTTCTGGTGCTTTGGAAAATAGTTTAACCTCCCCGCTCATCTTTGTAGGAGCCCTTCAAATATTGGAAAACTGCTATCATTTCTCCTTGTCCTTCTTTTCATTAAATTAGACAAATCCAATTCCTGTAACAGTTCTTCATATGTTTTAGACTGAAGCCGCCTAATAAGTCTTGTTGCTGTTCTCTGCACTCTCTCCAGAGTCTCAACATCTCTTTTATATTGTGGTGACCAGAACAGAATGCAGTATTCCAAGTGTGGTCTTACTAAGGCTTTGTAAATTGGTACTAGAACTTCATGTGATCTTGATTCTATCCTTCTATTAATGCAGCCTAGGATTACATTGGCTTTTTTTTTTGGGCTGCTGCTGCTGCACAAGATTAGCTCTTATATGTGATTGTCCAAGACTCCAAGATCCAAGATGGGTATGGATTATTTTAGTTTGATACTTCATCAACTAGTCTCTCCTTATTTACATGATTTGTTGACAATTTTGGCTTTACCCGCATACTCTCTTAGGAGCCTTGAGATTTTGTATGCATTTGGTTAAAGTGGGTTTGCTTGTCTTCAATCTGCACAGTCTGAGCATTGTTCTTACTGCTGCACATTTTATTTATTTAATTAAATTTATCAAATTTCTTTGCTGCCTAGCATAGGCAATTGTGTAGAATTTACTTAGGACTGTGCCTTCACTTAAAAAAAATAGCCCAAATTATTTTCTATTCCCCTATCATTAAAAATAACCTGGAGGAAGTAAACCTTATTTAACAGAAAGTTTGGGGAAAGGTGTTCATTAAATCCATAAGTCTGAATTTATCTTTTTCATCAATTGATTGACATAAATCGTGTCTCTTTACTACTGAATTTAAGCAACAAACATTTGGTCTTTAAATGATGATAAATTCTGGATTAGCATTTGTTCTATCAAAGCTCTGTTAAACTAGTATTTTACTGAAATTATTTTGATTACTATCATTTTATTTTTATTATATTTACCTGACTCCCTTTACATTTACCAGGCTCACAAGACATAATTTAATATTCAATAAAAGGAAAATATGATAAAAATCACATTTATAAACAGTTTTGACTCTCAAAAGAACAAAACCAGCAGCATCTGTTAAGTCAAAACTGCAGCAACAGTAAGGTAACATTAATAGAAGATTTTGAAATAGAGCTTCACCATATTCCTAAAAGCTACTGATGAATGACCTTTCAGACTTCCTTTGAAAAAAGTTCCAGGATTTGCTGTTCTTAAAGCATTTCAGATTATTTAATTAATTGTTTTGTGTTGCTTTCAGCGAATGAACAGGCTATTGTATAAACTATCTTAAATTCATTTGCCAGTTTATCCCAACTGCCTGATCTTCATATAGTGTATAATTTAGAACTCTTTTATCCGATTGATAGTATGCTATACCATTCCCGATTTCCTGCTTTTTATTAGTTTTAGCATAATTTTTTTAATAGCCTTGTTAAAAACATGGAGTTTTGATTCAATTTTAGGAGATTTGCACATAATTGGCTCTGTTGTTTTAATGATAGACATTTAGACTAAGACCTTAATTATATCTGAATGCATTTAAGGCAAAGCAAATCATACGTTATCCTAGGGCCTGGAAAGCCAGTAGAAAAAGAAATAGACATGGCATGCCTTAAACATTTTTCAAAGGAAAATTAAAAACAAAAACAGGAAGTTGATTTTGAATCATGCTCATATCAGCTGCATTTGATTAAATGAGAGGGCAAGAAGAGATCTTTGATCTCATGGGCAACATAGACAAAATTCAAGGACAAAATGTTTACTAGGCAATATAATTTATACTTGTTATTTATGTTTGCTTAACCCTCTATTTGAACATGTATTACTAAACAATTAGAATTTTACATTACCAGTCTAATAATCTTGCAAAAGTCCAACATACATACTTCTTCTATCCCTCACATATTCCTTTCTTATGCATTTCTTATGCATTCTTATGCGTCCTTCTCCATCAGGAAGTTACAGAAAATGAGACTGGTGGTCAACCTATGATTGTCCAGATATAAGTGAAATGCATTTTTCATTAGCCATATTCAGGATGGCTTTTTGTAAAAAGATATTGAAGTTCAGCAATATTTGGAAGGCCTTTGTGAAAACAGTTATATTCTTTGAGATCTTATTAAGACATAAGACATAAGAATTTATTTGTCATTACACTCGCAAGCGGGTGCAACGAAATGAGGTGCTCTTCCACAAGTAAAACTGGACAACACCATTGAAAGAAAAATAAAATTAAACACAACAGACCATACAATAATCTCTATACAATTTAAAAATGTAAATACCCCATTACTCTCAGCCATTAAATTCCACAAAAATCTTATGACCCTGCATTCAAACTCAAAACTGCACTTGGATAAAAACTGTTCTTAAATCTAGTCGTCCTTGTTCTTAATACCCTGAATCTCCTTCTCGATGGTAATAGTTCAAAAAGCTGATGTCCCGGGTGAGAGGAGTCATTCAATATATTAAATATCTTCCTCTTACATCTATTCCTATACCGTTCTTCCAAAGAGGGGAGTGAGCAGCCAATGATGTTTTGGGCCATCTTAATCACCCTCTGAATTGCCTTTTTCTCTGCCACTGTGCAGCTCGAGAACCATACACAGAGACAGTAGGATAATATACTCTCAATTGAACTCCGATAGAAGGTAGTCAGTAGACTCTCAGCCAGTTGTTGTTTCCTAAGAATCCTTAGTAAATACAACCGTTGTTGTGCCTTCTTAATTAAAGCAGCGGTGTTTGCACTCCAGGTCAGGTCATTTGTAATGATGGTCCCGAGATACTTACATTCAACCACCTGTTCCACACGAACTCCCTCTATATACAGTGGCTGAATGTCTGCTCTTTTTTCCTATAGTCCACTATAACCTCCTTGGTCTTCTTAATGTTAAATAGAAGATTATTATTTTTGCACCAGTGGGATAGCTGTAATACCTCATCCCGATATGCAGACTCATCATCCCCAGAAATAAGTCCTACAAGCGTAGTATCGTCTGCAAATTTTATTATCTTATTGTTGGGATGTTTATTTGTGCAATCAGATGAATAAATGGAGAACAGTAGTGGACTAAGGACACAACCTTGCGGAGTGCCAATGCTAAGTGTCTTGACAGTAGAAATATAATCATTCAGTTTAACTCTTTGTGGACGATTTGTTAAAAAATCCAATATCCATAAACAAATAGAATCTGGAAAATCTAGATCTTTGAGCTTGGCTATTAATCTGTGCGGTATGATGGTATTGAAAGCAGAACTAAAATCTGTGAATAACATTCTTACATAATTCCCCGGTGTTTCCAAATGGGATAAGGCCATGTGAAGCACAGTAATAATTGCTTAACATTGAGGCATTGTAACATGGAATAAGCCAGAGAAAGTTATAGAAAGGAAGGAATTGTACCTCATTCTTCCATGACTTTGTTTTCCACCCCCCACTTCACTCTGGAGTGCCCCACACCCTATGTATTATCACCCTGGCCCCTTGGATGACAATGTGACACCAATTGTGGGTGGGTGGTTACTGAGAACAGTAGTTCTCTACAGTGGCTTCTAGTCTCCATCCTTTGTTCAGCAATTGCAGCTGTTGGTTTAAAAGGTTTCCTGATGGGTTACTTCATGCTTTTCATGAGATTGATTAATGGTTGTTGAGGAAAAGGGAAAAGTACCTTTTAAAGAAATCCTGGGAAGTCTGAGAACAAAACAGTTCATTTTATTCTCCCACTCTCTTTTATTTTGCTATTCATTTTTGCCCCCCATGTTCTGCTTGATTTTTCAGATGTGAGTCAAACTTCCATCACAGGGGAACAATGTCAGCTCTTAGGTACAGTATTGCAGAGGCCTTTTGTGTGTGTTTGAGATGTATGTGTGTTTATGGTAAATGTATGTTATCCTGTTATTAACCGATCAGCTGATGTGGGGTTGAGGGCACACATCTCTGTTGGCTGCAGCTGTATGGGTGGGCAGAAGGAAGTTGAATGTCTCTGTGTTTGTGTGTGTGTATTTAGGAGTGTGTATATTTGTGTCTGAGAGAAAGAGATCTAATAATATTGTGCTGTGCAGTCATCATCAATAGAACTCATAAAATTTCCAGTAATGGGATATTTGCACTTTAATATATGTGTTTATATTTAAATATCTATTTTCTTGGTTGATTATATTCTTTAAAGGAGCAGTATAACTGCTTGTCAATTGCTTGGATTATGTTCTCATGAAAGAGAACATAAGTGGTCATACTGATATAAATAATATATTTTAACTAAAGAAAACAAGATGATGAATACCTGCTTTAGCATGGGTAAAAATACAGACTGGTTTATTTTTGTAGCATTTCGATTCAGCTTGACTTCATTTCGATACAAAATAGCTCTAACTCTCCAGATTCATTTACTTATTCAATTTATAAAGCTTCATCAAGCATACAGTTCATTGTTGACAATGTCATTCCTTCTGCAAGAAAGTTAGAATGTAGACCAGGGGAAAATTCCAGGTAGTCCCGTGCTTACAACAAGTTTGTTTAGTGACAGTTCAAAGCACCGAAAAAAGTGACTTATGACCATTTTTCACACTTACAATCATTGCAACATCCTCATGGTCACTTGATCAAAATTCAGACGCTTAGCAGCTGCTTCATACTTATATCCAGGGGTGGTCATGTGAGCTTTGTGACCTAACAAGCAAAATCCATGGGGAAGCTAGATTCACTTAACAATGGTGTTACTAATTTAACAACTGCAATGATTCACTTTACAACTGTGTCAAGAAAGGTTGTAAAATGGGGCAAAACTCCCTTAACAAATGTCTCACTTAGCAAAATATAAAAAATTGCACTCAAATGTGGTTGTAAGTCAGGGACTACCTGTCTTCTACCGTTCTATAGATTATCATATGTAATGACTACAAACTCAGTTTTGTTTGTGTTTTTGTTAAACCAAGATGGGTATCAGAAATTTGGGGTTGTTGAAACAGGATCAACATGCTTTTTGAAAGATCAAGGAGTCCTACATCTTCAGTCTGGGAAAACCTACTGGGTAAACAGTAGCAGATGATTATCTCTGTCAAAGGGAGTGTTTGTAGGATTCCGTAGATAAGAGTCAGCAAAACCATATCAGCAAAATAGCCTGGAACTATTTGTTCCAGCATGCTGGGGATGTTACTTTAGGATAACAATTCAATGAAACCTCATTCCTATTTCACTGAGTAGATGCTACATACTTTGAAAGCAGAATTCAGAACACAGAATCCTGTATTATCCCTTCATTCCCCTAAAATGGGGCAACTCATCCATTTTCACTTTTGCATAGCCAACTAACAGGCTATTTATTAGCCCCATATGAGCAGAATAGAGAAGTGACAGCATTTTAACTTTAATACAGATAGTCCTCGGCTGATAACAGTTCACTTAATGACCATTCAAAGTTACAACAACACAGAACATAATGACATGACAAACATGACAAAATAAATACAAAATTATTCATGTACACATATATATTACATGACACAGAGAAACATCAGTTATGTGATCAAAATTCAGGTGCTTGGCAACTGACTCATTTATGACAGTTGCAGTGTCCTAGGCTCATGTGATTACCTTTTGCGTCCTTATAAGCAAAGTCAATGGAGAACCCTGATTTACTTAACTATATCACTAGCTTAGCAACTATAGTGACTCACTTTAACAACTGTGGCAACTAGGTCATAAAATGGGGCAAAGTTAGCTTAACTCACTTAGTAATAGAAATGTTGAGTTTGGTTATGGTTGCAAGTTGAGGACTGCCTATATTCCTTTTGTTCCAAAGCCTGAAAGAAAAAGGGTAGGATATCAAATTCACCTCTGGCAGATTCTCAAAATTCCGTATCTGAAATCTATTGAAGAAGTCCCAGCAATAAATTTTGAATCAGTATATATTTCTATAATTAGTAATTTAATTCTGCTGTTCTGAGGCAAGAGACAAATAAGAGATTTTTCTCTCAAATAATGTTTGTTTTTGTGTTACTGTCTACATGGAGTCCAGAAACCGATATAATGTTTGGGGAATGGGTAGAAAGTTTCTACCTTCTGTTGGATGAGTGAATCAGGAGAATGAAAAACAATTATTAGCATATAAGAAGAGGCTGGGACTTTTAGAATTTCATTTCTTTTGAAACATATTACACCAATAAGTAATTTTAGGGTGCCTTGCTTGAAATGCTTTATTTCTAAAGATAGTCTATTTCTCTTGCCTATATCATCATGGATGAAAATTTATAAAAATGTATGAAGTATGTAAAATAGTAAAAAGGGCAATAGATTTTAAAGACATTTTTTAATGATTTGGTTTTTAAGAACCTCCCCTTCCCTCAAGGTTGATCTTAAGTTTTCACTTGAGAGAATGTTCATAATTAAGACTTTTTACAGGAGAAGTTGGCACACTCTGTATTCTTGAAAATTATATATGAACTGCTTTCAAACGTGTACCACCTTAATAAATGAACCAGCTATAGCTATGAAGCCCTTTATTAGTTTCTTTGTGGATAAATTTAAAATTAAAGAATGATGTCACAGAACCATGCATATAGGATTTTAGAACTTGGCTTCCTGTCTTTTAGTCTGTTTCTTCAGAATCTCCAGAAAAAAAGAGCTGGGTGATGTTAGGCAGCCCTCCAAGATAATAATAATTTTTTTAAAAGCACGCACTGACAGTAACATTGGCTAGATAGATTCTTGGAATTATATAATGGAGTATATGCACACTCACAATCTGAGATGTGTTAGGTAAGCTCCTCTTGATGTCTCAAGTGTGATCCCTACTGTGAAAATCTCCCACAATCTTGTGGGGTGAAGGGGTTTGTCATTGCCACCATCCCTGTTACCCCCCTCCCCCCCAAATCCTGTCTTCCTTTATTCCAAAGAAGATGAGCATTCCTGCTTTTTCAGAGCTAACAAAATGTGACAGGATGTGCTATAAGCTAAATTTCCATTTAGAATAAGATTACTGATTTCAGAAAAGAATACAAATTATTTATAATGGGGATTATTTGTGGAACCTGTTTACCATCAAAAGGACAATGGGGAAAGAAAGAAGGAAATGCAGGTTCCTGTTAGCAGCAAAGGCCTTTTAACGGCTCATCTGAGAAAAGGGGAAAACCTTGCTCCTCATTGGGTGCACAGAGTTTGAATTTCCAAGATTTTGGTCGTCTGTTCCTTTGTCTAGACTGACAAATTGAGTTTATGGTTTCTCCCCCTTATTCTTTCTGAATGTTCCCTGCCTGTTCTTTGTGACACATCTCTACCCTAAGAATAATAGAAATTGATTCCTGGAAGTTTTTTTTTTAATGAGCTGAGCAGACAAGTGCTTAAAACAGCAAATATTTATTCCTATTGTTCCTGTACAATGTCCAGAACTGGAGAAACAGATTTGGGCTATTCTTTCTCTCAAGCCATACTTTCTCTTCTACGTTGCAGATCCTGGACACAAGAAGGATTCCCAAACATTTCTTAACAATATCAACTATGAAGAAGGTGATGAATTCTTTGACAAGAATTTGGCACTCTTCGAGGTGAGATCACTGCTCGTTGCCCTTGTTTCACTTTCATGACTGTTTCCTAGTATGATTTATTGCTTATTGTACCCTATAACTATTATTAAGTATGTATACTGAGAGCATTTGCACCAAGACAAATTCTTTGTGTGTCCAATCACACTTGACCAATAAAGGATTCTATTTTGTTCTGTTCTATTCTTTTCCCACTTCCATCATATCCAGGTAGTTCTCGACTTATAACCACGATGGACCCCCAAATTTCTGTTGCTAAATATTTGTTAAATGAATTTTTCCCCATTTTACAATCTTTCTTGCTACAGCTGTTAAGTGAATCACTGCAGTTGTAGTTAGTAACATGGTTCTTAAGTGAATCTGGCTTTCCCATTGAGTTTGCTTGTCAGAAATTCACAAAAGGTGATCACATGACCCCGGGACATTGCAACCATCATAAATATGAACCAGTTGCAAAGCATCCGAATTTTGATCAAGTGACCATGGTGATGCTGCAACAGTCATAAGTGTAAAAATAGATCATCAGTCACTGTTTTCAGTGCTATTGTAACTTTCATTGGTCACTGAATGAACTGTTGTAAGTCGAGGAATATCTATACTTTCAATATCAATCTATGTCTGTATTCTTTCTCCTTGTATCTTGTAATATAATTTATGGATAAGACCTTTTCATCTTAATTCAAGTTTCTGGGCTGTTGCATAGAGAAAGTGCAATTACTCTAAATTCTGTATGTTGAAAAAAAATTACCTGTCTTTTTAAAGAGCTACTCATAGTAACTGTAAAAAAAAAAGTTTTGAGAGAGAGGCCAGTCTTGTTGTTTTGAGTTTTCTGAAAGTCTGAAGAAAATTTAATGAAGATGCAAACAAGAAAGATTTGCGAATGCGTAAACCTGTAGAATAACTAGCTTATTTTAGTCCATTCTTGTTTTTTTAGCTTCCATCCTTCACTACTTTCAATACTTCATTTATTTATTTTTTCCTTCATCCATGTTAAACGGACTTTTCATTGCAATTTTTTCTCATGTCTACTGTCTTCTGTCCCACTTGTTAGGAAGAGATGGATACGCGACCCAAAGTGTCTTCCCTGCTCAATCGAATGGCCAACTATACCAACTTGATGCAGGGAGCCCGTGAACACGAGGAGGCAGAGAATGTCCCTCCAGGCAAGAAAAAAATCACCAAGGTAAGGAATGGCACCAAGAAATTTTATGGGATGACATCTTGACATGAAGCAAAAAAAAAATGTGTTTAAGATCAGGAGCGATAGAATTTATATTTTCTTCCATGATTGTAGTAGAACTAGAGAAATCTACTGTCCTGAACATTTGATTTCCTCGAGATATGTTTGGGTCTTCTTACAAAAGCTTTCATTTTTTGTGTCCTGAAAGAAATATTTCTAAATCCTGGACTTTAACATGTAATTCTTGAGACTTAAACAAGTAGGGTTAGATTAACAAGCTGACAGAGGTACATTTTTTTCTCATTTTGTTTTATATGCGTCACACATATGAGCTTTATTGGCCTTTCTAGAGTTTCTGAGAACTTCAGCTTCATACGAAGGTTCACTTTGGTAATTCTTAAACATTGCCTCAAAACTGATTATGCCCAGTGGACTTACTGATCTTCATCTGCATTCCTTCTGACCACCATTGAGTCAGCATCTAGGAAAACACTGTTACCTATCCTGAGCTCAGGAAGCATTAACCTGGATATTACAGTTAATGAATCTTGTGAAGCAAGCAGGATCAAAGAAACAAAGCCGAGGAATAAAGAAATTTCAAGTTTTCATTGCATAGGTGGTCCTCCACTTAAAGACAACAATTAAGCCCAAAATTTATATTGCTAAGCAAGTGAATTTTGCTCTATTTTCCATTCTTAAGTGAATTTTGCTCCATTTTATGACTTTTCCTACCACGGTTGTTAAATGAATTACTGCAGTTATTAACATAGTTGTTAAGTGAACCTGGCTTCCATATTGACTTTACTTGTCAGAAGATTGTGAAGGGTGATCATGCATGACCCTGGGACACTGCAATGGTCATAAAAACGAGTCAGTTGCCAAGATTTTGATCATGTGACTATAGGGATGCTATAATGCTTGTGTGAAAAATGGTCATGTCACTTTTTTTCAGTGCCGTTGTAACTTCAAATGATCATTAAATGAACTGTTGTAAATTGAGGTCTGCCTGTATAGAGATGTTGGTCTTAACACTCTGCCTGTCTTTCTCCTCCTCTTCTACTAGATTCCACAGATGGGCACATTCATGGGAGTCTACTTACCTTGCCTGCAGAACATCTTTGGAGTGATTCTTTTCTTGCGTCTTACTTGGGTTGTGGGTACAGCTGGTGTGCTGCAAGCCTTTACCATTGTCCTTATTTGCTGTTGCTGTGTAAGTTAACCTCTCTTACAAGTTTGTATCACATTATGTTACCACAGTCTCTGATATACAGGAAAGCGTGGGGTGGAAGAAACTTCTGATCTTGAGGAAGGAGAAATTATGCTCACCAACATTAGGATCCTATGGCTGAGATGTCAGTGCAAAAATAATCGTCTTTGTAAATGTAGTCCATTTTTGTGTCAAGATCATTGGTGATCTTTATTTCCATATCTGTTCTTCCCCATCTTTGGTTAATTCATTTCTGAATTTTTGGAAACATCTATCTTCCCACCTGACTTAAAACCATTTTGCTCACTTCCACCTTGGTCATTTTTGTCTTCGTTACCTATAATAACAAGGAAAATTAAAAGAAGAATGGACATAATTTTGATTTTTATCAAAATGTAAAAGTAAATGGGAGGGTAGGAAGCAAATTTAGGCTTGTCAAAATAATAGCCAAAAGTTATAAGCTCTATCAGTGATTCTTAACACATTAGAAACTAAGAATTTGCATCTGTCTTATATTTGTTTCCTAAATATTTCTGCTGACTATTTCTCATCTCCTTAGACATTGCTGACAGCCATCTCCATGAGTGCTATTGCCACTAATGGAGTAGTGCCTGGTAAGTACTAACTGTTTAAAAAACACTTTCTCCCATGTGTACAGTACCAGCCTTCAAATCAGATCATATTCCACAGAAATCTCGTTAGTTGTTATGGAGAATGTTGTTCCTGCCCTTTCACCGGTGGCCCACAAAGCATGGAATTCTTTCTCTAATCATGGTTATAGCAATAGCACTTAAACTTAAACATTTACTTATTTATTGAATTTATATTGCTGCCTATACGACCATGGTGACTCAAGGCATCTTACAGAATATAAAACCACATTAAAACAATAAAAACTAACAAAAAGAATCAAATAAATATAACAAAATCACCCCCCCCCCTTGTGACAGCTGATCACACGACCCATTCTCCATCCCGTTCTGGGTTCTGCAGGCCCATTGGCAGAACCAGGTCTTCAGTGCCTTCTGGAAAAGTATTAGAATGTGGGCCATTCTAATCTCTGGGGGAATGATGTTCCAGAGAGAGGGAGCCACCATGGACCTCTGGGTCCCACTAAGTATATTTCCCTCAGGGATGGGACCCGCAATATTCTCTGCCTCCCTGCTCTGATGGGTCAAGTATGACTGGCAAGAGACGGACCCTCAAATAGCTTGGTCCCAAGCCATGAAGGGCTTTAAAGGTGACAACCAGCACCTTGAATTGTTCCTGGAAGCAAATTGACAGGCAATGCAACTCCCGCAGGAGGGGTGATACATGTGCACACCTGGATCTGCACAAAACCATGCAGGCTGCTACATTTTGCACCAACTGGAGCTCCCTCTAGTGCTTTACAGCACTGTCTGAGTGGTTTACACAGTGACAGCATATTGCCTCCAACAATCTGGCTCATTTTACTGAGGATGGAAGGCTGAGTCAACCTTGAGCAGGTCAGAATTGAATTCAAGGATTGATTGTGAGAAGAGTTAGCCTGATACTGCACTCTAACCCATGCGCCACCAGGGCTCACCAGGGTTAGAAGTAGTCCTCGACTTACAATAGGTCATTTAGTGACCATTTGAAGTTACAGTGGCACTGAAAAAAGTGACATGATAGTTTTTCACACTTATGAGCATTGCAGCATGGTCACATGATCAAGATCCAGAAGCTTGCCAACTAACTCAAATTTATGAGTCAGTTGCAATCATAAACTGCAGAGTCATATGATCACTTTTTGCGACCTTGTGACAAGCAGAGTCAGTGAGAAAGCCAGATTCACTTAACAACTGTGTTACTAACTTTGCAGTGATTCATTTAGCAATTGTGGCAAAAAAGGTCATAAATAGAGCAAAATTCACTTAACCGTCTCACTAATTTTGGGCTCCATTGTGATTGTGTTAAGGACTACCAATATGAGTTTGGCAATAAAAGACTTGACCCTGCTAATTTAAAGTCTAGCCTTAAATGTTCTATCCAAGAAATTAAATGTGCAGACATGCATATTGTAAATTGTTTTGTGTCTTTGGGGTTGATTTTATCCTGCTGTTGGTTTTACTATACTTGAGAGTTTGTTTTTGAAAGGCACGGGGCAGGTCTTTCTGAAAAGTGAGGGGGTTGGAATGAATGAAAAAGCAAGGATAATAAGATTTCCCCTCTGCATCTTCTGTCTTTCTGCAGCTGGAGGATCGTACTTCATGATTTCACGAGCTCTGGGCCCTGAGTTTGGAGGAGCTGTAGGACTCTGCTTCTATCTCGGCACTACCTTTGCAGCTTCTATGTACATCTTGGGGGCTATTGAAATCTTCCTGGTAGGTATTCGGTACCTCACAGGAGAACCCATAAGATACAAGGCGGTGTTGTAATTATGAGGTGTAAGTCCTGTCAGTCGGCTACAGCTCTTCTGAGAAGCAGGAGACTGCAGATCGGAGCGTCTCTTGCTACCATCTTGCCAACTCCGCATCTTTTTTTTATTTTCACTCCTCTGACTAGGCCGAAGGTGACGTGTGACTCATTCTTGCCTCCTCTCAGATGTACATTGCCCCCAAGGCAGCCATCTTCCACAGCGATGATCCCCTGAAGGAGCCAGCAGCCATGCTGAACAACATGCGGGTTTATGGCTCGGCCTTCCTGCTGCTTATGGTGCTGGTGGTATTTGTGGGAGTGCGTTACGTGAACAAGTTTGCTTCTCTTTTCCTGGCCTGCGTCATCGTCTCCATTCTGGCTATTTACGCTGGTGTCATCAAGTCTTCCTTTGCACCTCCTGATTTTCCGTAGGTTACTAGAATACTCTGAGACGGCTCACCAAACTCTCATTGAAATCTGTGGCAAGAGGGTGGCTTTCCCACCATCCTGTCCCTAGAGGTGTTGGGAAATACAGAATGGCTGGTAAAAGAGCTGTGCTCTCCTTAGTGCTTTCTGAGTTTGGTTGTTTTCTTGCAGATGTTTCATTATCCGAACTAGCTAACGTCTAGCTAGAAAGAAAACAGCCCAGCTCAGAGAACACCAAAGGCCCCTTATTTCAACCCTGAGCTATAAATATTCTCCTTCATTGAGAATTTCCTTCCCAACCCTAGAATTTCTAGTTTGTGTGTGCAAACAAAACAACTCGCCATTCCCACAGATAGTAGCATGTACCACAGTTCACATTTGTCCCCTTTTGAAGTCCAACCAATTTGCTTATCTTTATTTCTCTCTCCATTCAGTGTGTGCATGCTGGGGAATCGTTCCCTCTCCCAACACCATATTCAGACATGTGCCAAGACCAAGGAGTATGGTAACCTCACCATACCAACATTCCTGTGGACACGCTTTTGCAACCATAGCAGGCTTCTCAACGCCTCTTGCGATGAGTACTTCCAACACAACAATGTCACTGCTATCCAAGGAATTCCAGGACTAGCCAGTGGTGTTTTTACTGGTGAGAAAGGGTTCCTTATGTTCTTTGTCTAGCCAAAGTGCTGTTGCTTTCTTCTGTATTGCTCTTTGAGTCATTTCTTAGACTTAGAATAACTTTATTGTCACTTTGAAGGTACACTAATCAGCCTACATTAAAATGAAATATCATTGCATACAGCTCTCAAAGGTCACCACCTCCAATATACACTACATAAACATGACAAAATAAATAAATAAATAAATAAGTACAAAACAATGCATATACCATTTGGAATATGAAACAGAGAAACAACACAGCCAGGTTGGAATATATACATTACATGGCAAGAAAAACAAATCTTTCGAATTTACCAGACGGATGGCATAGGGAACAAAGCTGTTACAGAATCAGATACTTCTGCTAGAAATACTTTGAAACCTCCCTCCCAAAGGGGAACAACAGAAGCAGACCATAATGTGGGTGTATGGGGGTCTCTAACAATGCATTGAGCTCTAAGCTTTCGCGCTTATAAGCAGTATCTGAATGACGGGAAGCGAGCTTTCTATAATCTTCTCAGCTGTCCTTACTATTCTCTGTAGAGACTGCTATCCGAGGCACTGCTAGCATGAAACCAAACAGTGATGCAGTTTGTTAAAACACTGCCTTTGTAAAAAGTGGTCAGGATAGAAGGAGAAAGATTATAATAGTGTCTGTGAAGTTTCTTTTTCTCAGCCTAATCGTTAAGCAAATTGTGGGATGGGGGGAACACTATTACACTGTCCAGAGTACTTCAAATAAATGATAGGGTGATGATAGTGGTGATGGTGATGATCATGATGATGATGGTGCCATAATTGCAGAGAACCTTTGGAGCAGCTACCTGATGAAAGGTGAAATACTTGAGAAGCCATCTTTGCATGCAGTTGATGTGGGAGGAGCTCTGAATCAGCAGTATGTCTTGGCTGATATCACCACTTCTTTTACTCTTCTTGTGGGCATATTTTTCCCTTCTGTCACTGGTAAGTGCCAGTGTGTTTTGTTGAGCTCTCTGTTCAGGGGGGTTTCAAAACCAAACCATATTAGAAGGGTTGATTTGTTAGTTATGAGGCCTTTACAGGTAATCCTTGACTTACAACAGTTCACTTAGGGAAGTTACAATGGCCTGAAAAAAGTGACATGACCATTTTTCACACTTAGACCATTGTAGCATCCCCATGGTCACGTGATTTACATTAAGATGTGTGATAACTGACTTATAGTTATGACAGTTGCATTGTCCTGGGGATCATGTGATCTCCTTTTGCAATTTCAGAAAAGCAAAGTCAATGGGAAAACTAGATTTGCTTAACAACCATTTTACTGATTTAACAACTGCAGTGATTCACTTAACAAATTGGTAAGGAAAGTCTCACTGAGCAACATAAATTTTGATCATAAGTTGAGGAATACCTGTATTTGGACTCCTGAAGATTTCAACTGCAATTTCTCAACTTTAGTAAAAGGACCTTTATCCTGGCTAGATTAAGACCAATAGAAAGGCAAGATTCAGATTTATTGTTGCTTTTTCCCAAGTTGAACCAACTCTGCTTAGTTAACATTTAATTTTATCAAAGCAATGGTTGTTCTACTAAAAGCTTTTATATAAAATACCAGTCAGCGCTGTTCTTCGTTATTCATTCAGTCACATAAATGTACATTCCGGAAATGGATCGACTCTTGTTTAAATGTTGTTTTCATAGGAATCATGGCTGGGTCAAATCGTTCAGGGGACCTAAAGGATGCCCAGAAATCTATTCCCATCGGTACCATCTTGGCTATTCTCACCACCTCTTTTGTGTGTATCCTTTGCAACAGCTGGAGGTGCTTCCAGACTACCAGCCTCCTTACATTCTATTCCTTCTAAAATCAGTTTAATAGGAAAATCAAGATTGATAAGGACTGCTTTGCATAGATTTATAATAATTTTGACACAAGCATAGGCACATTTATCTCTTTGTGAATCTGGAACTTGTAGAGAACTAGCAAACAATTTCAGTTGCTCTTTTAGTCCAGTATCTGGGTAGAGCAGAGTTTCTTAACTTTGCAACATTAAAATATCTGGACTTCAACTCACAGAATTCCTGAGCCGGCATGTCCAAACATATTAAAATTGCTTAAGTTGAGAAATAATGGTGTAGAGGGAGCTATCAGAACTTCATTTTCCTCTTAACCGACCTTCCTCACTCTTGACCAAAGAAAATGCCTTGCTTAGATTCTGGAATTTGGACTCCTTTAATAAAGCCAGTATGTTGCTTTAACAAATTCCAGATGTTTTGGGGCACACTGAACCCAGAATCCTCTCTAATGAGGATTACTGCTTTGTTGTCTTGAAATTATGTTTCCTCGCCCACAGATAAAAAGCTACTCGCAAGGAAACACATCAAAGCTGTTTACAATTTCAGCCCTGTAGTTCATCTTGCATTGATTCCAGGACCATGCCTTTGGCAGATACCTGGCTAGAATATGTTAGGATTAATAAATGATTTGATAGAGTTAGCTTATGAGAAGACTAGTTGTTCATTTTTACTGCCTTGTTCTTTGCACAAAAATTACCTTTGACTCTGCCTCCTTAGATCTTAGCAATGTAGTGCTATTTGGGGCATGTGTAGAAGGCGTGGTACTCAGGGACAAGTAAGTAATGCTCCCTTGGCTTTCTCTAATTTTATAATTTTCCAATACTAGAAAATGCTGGTATATTTTTTATGTGTGTAGATTTTAGATTGCGTTGGCTATAAAGTTCCTTTGTGGTCAACCTCGGGAATGCTTGATACATGCTTCTTTTTTAAACCAGATATTTGTGATTAGAGGTAGTTTGATGTATTGGTTAAGGCAGTGGTCCTCAATCCCCAGGCTGTGCAAGAATGGACTGTGCGAGAATGGCTGTGCAAGCAGTTGGCTGACGTACATATGCACGCATGAAGTTTGACTTGCGCAAGTGGTGGGCAGGTGTGCTTGCGCTCTCTCTCTCTCTCTCTCTCTCTCTCTCTCTCTCTCTCTCACACACACACACACACACACACACACACACACACACACACACACACTTACTTGCGCTAGCAGCAGGCCAATTTTCTTCTCCCTACCCACCATAAAGGTTGGAGACTGTTGGATTAAGGCATCAGGTTATAAACTGGGAGACCAGGAGTTTTAGATCTGCCTTAGGCAAAACAAGCTGAGTGATCTTGGGTTAGTCATCTGCTCTCAGGCCCAGGAAGCAGGGAAGGTCAAACCACTTATGAAAATTTTGCCAAGAAAACTCCAAAGATTACTCCAGGGAGTCACCAGTACACAAAGGTATGTGTGTGTGCAACACAGACACATTATCATTTTCTTTTGCTCCTTTTCCTATGGCTTGGGTCTAGTTAGTATGCAATAATACATCTATTTTATCAGGAAGTCCCTTTTAAGTTGCTCTAAATAGCAACAATGAAAAAGGATCCTCATCCGTCTGGCCACCTTATAAATGTCCCCGATACATTAGGATGATTTCTGGGTGACAGAAGTTACTAAACTTGATGAGCTCTTCCTGAACCAGGAAAATTCTCACATATAGGAATGGACACTATGAGTTGTATTGTTTCTACTGGAATCAGAAAGACCTTTGCAATGAAATTGTATGGATCTAATAATATAGTACAGGTAGTCTAAAACTTACGACAGTTCATTTAGTGAACATTCAAAGTTACACTCAAAGGTGTGTTTTTTTTTCAAGAGGCAACTGGAAAGGTAACATATTAACAGAGTTGGAAGGGACCTTGCAGGTCATCTAGTTCAGCAGTCGCCAACCAGTGGGCTGCGGCCCAGTGATGGGCCATGAGAAAATTTTGGTGGGCCGCAGAGAAATTCATCCCCAGAGCCCCCCCCAGCAATTAATCCAGGCTGTGCAGAAACACAAAACTGAGCCGCCCACAGGAACCCTCCCTGCCAACTCACTTACCTGGCAAACTTGCCTTCTAAATTACTATTTTTCCTTTTTCCATCCATCATCTGTTCTGCTGTGCCAGGAGATTTAGATTAGCTAGGAAGCAGGAAATAGTTGGATTTCTTGCTTTCTAGCTAGTCTTTGGATCTTTGGCTCTGCCTTTAAGCACAGCTGAACCTGTCTTAGGACTGAAGGTTCTATTATTCAGTGCAGACTCACAGCAAGCAAATTTTATGTGACAGACTGAGCTAGCCGATGGCAGATAGATAAATTGCTGAATGATTCTGTGAGCAACTCAATCTGCCTGCCTGCTTTGCCTGATTTTGGGTAAAAGTTGCTCTTTTTTATAAAAAATTCAATATTTATATAAATATTTATAGTATTTACATACAAGCCATGCCCAGCCAGTCACATGACCACCAAGCCACACCCACAAATTAGGCCACGCCCACAGATAGTGGTCCCTGCGATTTAAAATTATGAGTTTGGTGGTCCCTGAGGTCCAAAAGGTTGGCTACCCCTGATCTAGTCCAACCTACCGCCCAAGCGGGAGACCCTACACCATTTCTGACAAATGGCAGTCCAATCTCTTCTTGAAAGTCTCAAGTGATGGCGCTCCCACAACTTCTGTTCCATTGGTCGATTGTTCTCACTTTATGGTTTTTCTTTGAAGACGTTTTGCTTCTCATCCAAGAAGCTTCTTCAGCTCTCTGAAGCTACTTCTCTTCTCTGAACAACTGAAGAAGCTTCTTGGATGGGGAATGACACGTCTTCAAAGAAAAACCAGAAACTCCAGTTGCCTCTCGAAAAAAAGCACCTTTGGGACAACCAGGACCTGGATGCCTGAGAATCTCCATAGACATTCAAAGTTATGATGGCACGGAAAAAAGTGACTTATGACCATTTTTCACACAACTGCTACATCCACATGATCAAAATTCAGATGCTTGGCAACTGGTTCATATTTAATGACCGTTGCAGTGTCCTTGGGTCAGGTGTGATCCTCTTCTGTTAACTTCTGATAAGCAAAGTCAATGGGGAAGCCAGACTCAACCAATGTACCAACTTGACAACTGCAATTGATGATTCACTTAACCGCTGTGGCAAGAAAGGTCGTGAAATGGGGCCAAACTCACTTAACAAAAGTTTTCATTTAGCAGTATAAATTTTGGGCTCCATTGTGACCGTAGGTCGAGGACTGCCTATAGAGCATATAATTTTTTTCTCTAGTTTTCTTCAGATGCACCTCTAGCTGTGAAGCCTTAAAAGATTCAACTTAACATTTTATTCTTGTGTCCATCCGATAGATTTGGCGACACAGTCAAGGGGAACCTGGTGGTGGGCACCCTCTCCTGGCCATCTCCTTGGGTCATTGTCATTGGCTCGTTCTTCTCCACATGTGGAGCTGGGCTGCAGAGTCTCACAG
This sequence comes from Pseudonaja textilis, assembly GCF_049901715.1. NCBI lineage: Eukaryota > Metazoa > Chordata > Lepidosauria > Squamata > Elapidae > Pseudonaja > Pseudonaja textilis. The sequence continues at coordinate 110,572,899 of NC_142008.1, forward strand.
GTGCACCCCGGCTATTGCAGGCCATAGCTAAGGACAACATCATACCCTTCCTGAGGGTGAGTGGCCATATTTTGCTTTCAGATAGGGAATGTGTAAGGGTTAAACCATGCTCTCCCTAGTTCTCTCACATACGCATTTATTTTAGGTCTTTGGCCATGGTAAAGCTAATGGGGAGCCTACCTGGGCTTTGCTTCTGACAGCCGGAATTGCAGAACTTGGGATCCTGATTGCATCCTTGGACATGGTGGCCCCTATTCTCTCCATGTAAGTCTCCTCTTTCTCGTGGGTTGGGGTCCCAAGGAAATGCACCTTGCTGACACCACCAGATGCTTCTCTAGGTTCTTCCTGATGTGTTACCTCTTTGTCAACCTAGCCTGTGCCTTACAAACTTTACTACGCACCCCCAATTGGAGACCACGCTTCCGGTACTACCATTGGTAAGAGCACTCTATTACCTAACTGTTGAAAAGGAAGCGGGGGGAATGGATGCAGAAGACGAAGAGGGTGGGGGGGTTTAGACTCCTGAACTCCTACAGGCTGGTAGTGAAAAAGAAACTTGGTCTCCAGATTATACCTAAGAGGGCAACAGGGGGCCAGTAAGACCAATAAGTTGTTCATATTCCTTTTGGTTGAATTCTAGCTCCCACAGTATTTAGGAAACCGTGTGTGTACCCTTCTCCTTCCAATTTCTCTCCTCATAGGATACTCTCCTTCATGGGCATGAGTATCTGTGTGGCGCTCATGTTCATCTCCTCCTGGTATTACGCAATTATTGCAATGGTGATAGCTGGCATGATCTACAAATATATAGAGTATCATGGGTGAGTGCTGTTTTGGATTTGGTTCTGTGTGGCCTCTGCCCAGTGAGGATTTCTTGTAGTTAGATTTACTCCCTTCCTAACCCTGATCCTGCCCTAACTTAATGATAAGCACTTGGGTTCTGCAGGATTGCCTGAATACATGTTTTGTTCTGTCTGCAACGATTCTGGAAAGGACAGACTTACTGCGGCATGCTCGTTTGGCTGAACTGTGCTTCCCTTGCAGGGCTGAGAAGGAATGGGGAGATGGCATCCGTGGCTTGTCCCTGAGTGCCGCCCGTTTTGCTTTGCTGCGCCTTGAAGAGGGGCCACCCCACACCAAAAATTGGAGGTAGGGAAGCCACAGGTTGCTTTCAGACTTTTGTTGCCTCAACATGAAGCAATGCTGCATAGAAAACACAAACTCAAATTCAGAATAGAGCTGGAAGGGACCTTGGAGGTCTTCCAGTGGAACCCCCTTGCTCAAGGAACAGACCCTATACCAGGCATGTCAAACTGGCATCCCGCGGGACGGATACATCACGCGCAGGCTATGCCCACCCTGGCTCCGCAAAGGCAAAAAACATCATGATATGTCACGATCTGGCTTGTCACTCGATCGAGTTTGAACTTGTGCCCTATACCATTTCAGCAAGTGGCTATACACAGTCTCTTCTTAAAAACCTCCAGTGTTGAAGCACCCACAACCTCTGAAGGCAAGCCATTTTGCTGGTTTATTGTCCTCACTGTTAGGAAGTTTCTCCTTAATTCCAGGTTGCTTCTCTCCTTGATTTGTTTCCATCCATGGCTTCTTGTCCTGCCTTCTGATGCTTTGGACAATAGATTGACTCCCTCTTCTCTGGGGCAGCCCCTGAAATACTGGAATAACTGCTATCATGTTACCCTAGTCCTTCTTTTCTCTAGACCAAACAAACTCATATCCTGCAACTGTTCATGTTTTTAGCCTCTAAGCCTTTAATCATCTTAGTTGCCTCCTCTCTGCATTTTTTTCCAAAGTCTCAACATCTTTTTTATGATGTGGTGACCAAAACTGGATGTAGCATTCCAAGTGTGGCCTTACTAAAGTTTTATAAAATGGAATACTTACACATGTGGATTTACTTGTATTATTTGTTGCAGTATAAATTCTTATGTCTTTGTGCTTTAGGGCAAAAGTCTAAATTCATCTGCTCCTACAACTCTTAACATGCGCGTGTTGGGCTTCCATTTCTTCCTAGGCCACAATTGTTGGTGTTGCTAAAGTTGGATGAGGATCTGCATGTGAAGCATCCACATCTGCTCACCTTTGCTTCTCAGCTGAAAGCTGGCAAAGGACTCACTATTGTAGGTTCAGTCATGGTGGGCAACTTCCTGGAGAGTTACAGTGAAGCACTGGCTGCTGAGCAGGTGAGATTTCATGGAAGTGCATTTCAGCTGAATGGGTGCCACCGATTTAGATAGGAGGCTACAAGAAGAGCAGCTATATCAGTATAAAGCAAAACTTTCAGATAATTAGAGACAAGAAAAGTAGGAGAATACCTGGTACTTCATCTTTCAGTTGGCTCAGTGATATGTCTTCTCCAGCTAACATGTGTTTTCCAAAAGTTCAGAAATTAAGTTACCTAAAATATTTTAACTGTACCTTTGTTAAGAGGGGTTTTCCAAGCTTGCATATATCATGAAACGTAAAATAGTACTTTGTGTTTGGTCAAGCTAACTTTTATGTGTTGGATGATGCCATCATAAGGTCAACATGCATTTCTTGGCTTCCCCTTGAAGCTGATGCTTTGTCTTATGATAGTGCCTGGCCCAAGCCCAAATATGAAAATGGAAGATTGCTTGTGTCAATCTCTGAGATATATTGATTCAGTTTATAGTATTAATAGCATCCATGGAGAGCATCTAATAGTCTACAGGTAATCCTTAACTTCCAACTTCAATTGAGCCCAAAATTTCTTCTGCTAAGCGAAACAGTTGTTCAGTGACCTTTGTCCCATTTTACAAGATTTGCTGCCGCAGCGGTTAAGTGAAACACTGCAGATGGCTAAGGTTGTTAAGTAAATGTGGATACCCCATTGACTTTGTTTCTCAGAAGATGCCAAAGGGAATCACATGAATCTGGGATGCTGTAACCATCATAAATGTAAATGTCATTGACGACGGGGATGCTGCGACAGTCATAAACGTGAAAAACAGTCATAACTCACTTTTACAGTGCTGCTGTAATTCTGAATGGCCACTAAACAAGCTGTTGTAAACCGAGGGCTACATGTATGTTACAAATTTTTGCTTTGTTCTTCAGAATGAAATCATCACATACTCCCATTTCCAGAAATGAGCTTCTTTTTGCTTTAAGGTCCCTCTGAAAACTCTTTTTTTTTTTTGAAATTTTTTATTGATTTTCAAAAACAATACACAAACAAAACATAAAAACATAAAACATCTTTTCTGAAAGCAGCTTGATCCCGGGTTACATCTCTTCGTAGACACAAATTCAAATTCATGCTCATTTTATATACCATTCCATATCCTATTGCCATTTTACATTTTCTACATAGCTTCTCCCCTCTTTTAACTTTCTTAATTTTATTTTATTTATCTCATCTCAGTTCAGATCATTATGCTTATTATTCTTTGTCTGTCCTGTTTCCACCTATATTTTCCCTTTAAACAAAATTTCTCCTGTATGCTGATTGGAGTATGACGCCTTTATCTCTTTCCCCTAAATTTATAACACTTAGTATAGTACATAACTTCCATTTGGATTCTGCTTAGTACATTCTAAAGTTACACACTATATTTTTTTAAAAAGAAAATATTATAAATATGTAATATAATTAGAACAACAATCCATACCAATTCAAATCTATCATTAATATTAATATTCATTTAAATTTTGAACATTTTACACATTACTTTTCAGTTAAATATCATACTTTTATGGGAACACATATAAACTTTCCATAGTTATTTCCCCACCCACTTCACTTATATTTTAAAACATTGTGTCATTAAAATGTTCCCATTCCTTCCTAATTCAATTCTCTCATTTATTTCATTGCCTTCCTTTTGTTCACAAAAATTTCACTGAATTACACAGAATATTTTATCCCACTTTTTAATCACATGTTGTTTCCAATTTTCTAACATTATTTCTAATACAAATATAACAATACAATATTATGTATCTTTGCAGAATCCCTTTTTCAATTAAGTTTTTACCCATTATCTCTAAATAAATCCTGTTTTTTTACATCTTGCTCCACACCATTGAAACTTCTCATCCCTTCCTTCCTCCCTTGCTTCTTCTCCCTGCCCTTTTTACCCCCTTGTCTCTCCACCCCCATTTCCCTCTTCTGTATTCCCCCTTTCTGTTGTTTTCTAACATATCCACTTTTCACCTTATTTTTCCCTTTTTTGGTTGTTTTTAGTTCTTAAAGTCTCCATTTTTTTCCCGTCCTTTCCCCTTTCTTCCCCAAGTAAAGTTACTTGTTCATCGAAGATGGCTTCTTCTTTGTCCCAATCATCTTGTTGCGCAGTCAGTTTCTCATAGGTACAAATCGCCATTTCTAAGAATTGAAAAAGAGAGCCAAGAGAGCCCTTCCCTTCGTGTTCCTCTTTTTTATATTTTTTGAATTCAATTTTCAGTTCATCCACAAGTGATGCCATTGTAGAAAAAAAAAATTTTTTTTTCCGAAACAACCACCCAAATGTTTTTAGTCCTTCAAATATAATTTCCAAAAGTCCCAAAGTCACCAAACAGTCCAAATAAGCTGTTTCTTTTAACACTTTCTTCTTTCTTCACTTTCTCTTCCTGGGGTTACTGTTTAGTTACAAAATTCCAGTTAAAATGTATCTTTTAGAAGTCTTGTTAGTATTTAATGATTCTTTTACGTTCTAGGCAATCTCCTCCTGCCTTCCAAATCCTGCTCCTATTCTTTTCCTCTCCCTTCCCACTTACAGCAAAAAAAATTTTTTTTAAATGTCCAGAAATCCTTATTATTCCCTTGACATTTAATTATCCAGTTTAGTTACCTATTGATGCCAAAGCAGGTTTTTCCAATTTCTCATTCATTTCTGTTCGCTGTCAACGTTAGGAAGGAGAGTGAAAAAAAAACCCTTTCCCTTTTAACTTTCATTTGCCACTTGCAAGTCTTTGGGAACGATGTATCTTTTGCAAATTTTAAGTTCCAGGGTACCTTAGTTTTATTTTTTGTCCTGGTCAGCCAAAAACTTTTACTTCTTAGCTTCCTCCTGCACTTTCTTTTCTGGCTGAGTGCTTCTGTGAGGCGGCCATTTCTGACCGCCGCTCTACCGCCTTCGGAAAAGGGAGTTTAGCTGGCTGGGGAGGAGAGGTGCGATTCCTCTCGACCCTGCCAGATCTCCCCTATCTTCACCACCTTCTACGGGGTGGCTTAGCCCCGAAGCCGGGTGGCTCGGGGCACTCCAGCGGCGAGCGCAGGCAGAAACCGCGCACGATCGCGGATTCCTGCCTGCCCCGAAGCGCCGCAAACCGGAACTCCCCTCTGAAAACTTTCTAAGGAATGATCCAATCCAGGCATTATGTTCAAGTCTGAAGGACCATCTTTAGATGTAAATCCTCATAGCTCTACATTGCAATATAGGTAGTCCTCGACTTTATGACAATTGAGCCCAACATTTATGTTGCTAAGTGAGAAATGTATTATGTGAGTTATGCCCCGTTTTACGACTTCTTTCCACATTTGTTAAGTGAATCACTTCAGTTGTTAAATCAGTAAACCGGTCGTTCAGTGAATCTGGTTTCCCCTATTGATTTTGCTTGTCAGAAGGTTGTAAAAGGGGATCACATGGCCCCAGAACACTGCAACCATCATAATGTGGATAAGTTGTCAAGCATCTAAATGCAAATCACATGGCCATGGGGATGCTGCAATGATCGTAAGTCTGGAAAAATGGTCATAGGTCATGTTATTCAGTGCCGTTGTAACTTTGAACGGTCACCAAGCAAACTGTTGTAAGTCGAGGACTACCTGTAAAGATTCCTCTGTTTGCAATGCCGAGTGGCTTTTTTACAGCTTTGCCTTTAAACAACGTTATGTGATTTCAGACTATCAAACATCTGATGGAGGCAGAACGCGTGAAAGGCTTCTGTCAGATCGTGGTGGCTGCCAAGGTGCGAGAGGGCATCTCCCACCTCATTCAGTCCTGCGGGCTTGGTGGCATGAAGCACAACACTGTGGTGATGGGCTGGCCGAATGCCTGGCGTCAGAGTGAGGATGCACGTGCTTGGAAGACTTTTATTGGTAACGGTTTCCCAACAAGACATTTTGGGGGAGAGGGAGGCGAGAGGTCACAAGAGTCTACTGAACCATATGGCATGAGTTCCTCTTCCTGTTCTCCAGGCACTGTCCGGGTGACTACAGCTGCCCGCCTGGCCTTACTCGTGGCAAAGAACGTGGCTTTTTACCCTAGCAACGCAGAGCCTTTTTCCGAGGGCAACATTGATGTCTGGTGGATTGTGCACGATGGAGGGATGTTGATGCTCCTCCCTTTCCTTCTCAAGCAGCACAAGGTAATGATGGGAGGGCCTTGCTGAGACTTAAGGAGCAGGTGTTAATTGGCTTGGGTGGAGTTTACTGATTTCCCTCCTCCCTTCCTTCAAAGGTGTGGCGTAAGTGCAAAATCCGCATCTTTACAGTAGCCCAACTGGAGGACAACAGCATACAAATGAAGAAGGATCTGGCCACCTTCCTGTATCACCTTCGTATCGAGGCAGAGGTGGAAGTGGTTGAGATGGTGAGTGACACAATACTGTGGGGATTAAAAACATATAAAACAATAGCCCTTGGACATATATACTGCTTTACAGCCGTCTCTAAGTGGTTTACAGTCAGCATATTGCCCCCAACAATTGGGGTTCTTATTTTACCCACCTCAGAAGGATGGAAGGCTGAGTCAACCTTGAGCTGGTGAGACTCGAACTGCCGAAACTGACAGTCAACAGTCAGCTGAATTAGCCTGCAGTACTACATTCTAACCTCTGCGCCACCATGGCTCTATCTAATGGACAGATAGATATATTGGGGAAAGAAGATATTAGAAACATCACTAATGCATAGAAATCTATCCAATGAAGGAAAAGGGATTAGAAGTATAGAGCTAGTCCTTGACTTACAACCACAGTTGAGCCCAAATTTCTGTTGTTACATGAGACATTGGTTAAGGGACATTTGCCCCATTTTACGACCTTTCTTGCCACTGTTAAGTGAATCACTACAGTTAAGTTAGTAAAACGGTTGTTAAATGAATCTCACTTCCCCACTGAAGGTTGCAAAATGGAATCATGTGACCCCGGGACACTGCAACTGTCATCACTTTGAATGGTCACTAAATGAATTGTTGTAAGTCAAGGACTACCTATATCTAATGGACAGGGACGTATTTAATTGGAAAAAAGGGGTTAGAGACACATCTAATGGAGAGAAACATATCCAATGAAGAAAAAGGGATTAGAAATATATCTAATGGACAGAGACTATTTAATGGGGCAAAAGGGATTAGAGACATATCTGATGGACGCCACACTCATACTCATTCCTATCCTTTTAGAATTGCTCACTACCTGCTCCCAAGTCAAAGATTAACTTCTTTCACTACAGGGACGAGGATCAAAAACACATATTTAAAAAAAATATGTTCCTTTTCAAGGAAAGAGTTATAGGCTGGCTACTCCTATTTTTCACAGAATGCCTATAGACATGCATATTCCTAGAGAAGTCCTCTGTGCAGAAGTGCCATTGGTTGAAATCTGGCAAACATTATGAGGAATGGAAGAATGTTGGACCTATGTCAGGTTGGGAGGGTTGTCCAATATCAGCTGTCACATGATCGAAATTCAGGCACTTGGCAACTGGGATGTATTTATGATGGTCGCAGCATCCTGGGGTCCTGGGATCGCCTTCTGTAACCTTTCCATCTGGCTTCTGACAAGGTTGGTTTGGGAGGATTGTCCAATATCAGTTGTCCTCTTTTCTCTCTTGCAGCATGACAGCGACATCTCTGCCTACACATATGAGCGTACTTTGATGATGGAGCAGCGCTCCCAGATGTTGCGCCAAATGCGTCTCTCTAAAACGGAACGAGAACGTGAGGTGAACTGGGCTGAAACAAAGGTGGGAGAAAATAGGCTGAAAAAGAGAAACCAATTTGGGTTTCTTTTTCACTAAAGCTTCAGTGATGCCATCCTTGTATATAGGCCCAGCTTGTGAAAGACAGGAACTCAATGTTGCGGCTGACCAGCATTGGCTCAGATGATGATGAAGAGACTGAGACCTACCAGGAGAAGGTGCACATGACCTGGACCAAGGACAAATACATGGCTTCTCATGGACACAAACTCAGGACCCTGGAGGGCTTCCAAGACCTGCTCAACATGCGACCGTAAGACATTAACTGAGTTATTTCTGATATATACTTCTATTGTCATTAAACTCTTCCTTCTTGCCTAAGATGCTGAGCTTGTCGATCAGAAAGGTTGGCAGTTTGGCGGTTCGAATCCCTAGCGCCATGTAATGGAGTGAGTTCCCGTTACTTGTCTCTGTTTCTGCCAATCTAGCAGTTCGAAAGCATGTAAAAATGCAAGTAGAAAAATAGGTGCCACATTGGTAGGAAGGTAACAGTGTTCCTTGCACCTTCGGCATTTAGTCATGCTGGCCACATGACCATGGAGACATCTTTGGACAGCACTGTCTTTGTAACAGAGATGAGCACTGCCCCCTACAGCTGAAAACAACTAGCACATATGTGCGAGGGGAACCTTTACCATATTTGCCTACTATTTGTGGTGGCGCAGTAGTTAGAATGCAGTATTGCAGGCTAATTCTGGTGACAACTGCCAGCATTTCGGCAGTTCAATTCACAACGGCTCAAGATTGACTCAGTCTTCCATTTTTCTGAGGTCAGCAAAATGGGGACCCAAATTGTTGTTATGGGCAATATGCTGACTCTGTAAAACTGTTTAGAGAGGGCTGTAAAGCACTTTGAAGCGGTATATAAGTCCAAGTGTTGCTATTGCTATTCTGCTTCCAAATTCTTCTTGGAAAGTGATACAAAGCCTAACTTAATCTTACCACTATCCTGTCTGGGTTTTATTCTAAATGTGTTTTTTTCCACTACATATCCCATTGTTTCTAATATGTAATGCTCTCTATCTCCAGCATATGCTACCGGTAGAGTTCTTTATTTTTTTTGTATGGTGTTAGTGCATAACAGCATAAAATTCACAAAAACGGCATATAAAATGTGTATCAAAATATAAAATACTAGTACAGTGAATTATTTTAGAAACCCACAGTATGAATGATAAATAAAATAAAGTTATAAGCAATTACTAGAGTGACTAAGCCTATGACCAGATATCTAGATAGTTTAGCCACTGGACAGCAGTGCCCTTCAGAAGAGGTAGTTCTTGTAGGGATCTGGGTCACCTTTTGAGGGGGCATTCTGTTGCAGGATGATGTAAAGTTTGCAGGACATTCCTTGAGTCACAGTATTATCAACCTATCCCCATTTGAATTTCCAATATTGGCACCTGCCATTTGGTTGAGTCTTGTCCAGTTTTTCTTTGGAATATCAAAGCCAGAGGGACACTAAATTAAACAGATCTGGGTTAGAAGTTGCCCACTAGAAAATGTTGCGAGTACTTTTAGTTTGCTTTACTGCAATTGCCATGTTATTCCCTGTTCTTTTGGGAAAGAATCTGTGCCTCTGGGTTTTTTTTCAGTCTCTAATCCATAAAAAATACTTTATTTTCTCACAAGCCAGTCTTAGGCTACGGATTAGATATATCAGTAAAGCGTGCTGTATGGTTATATTTGTATGGGTCCTGGTTATGCTAATACTTTTTTCCCCCCACCTCCAACATAGGGATCAGTCTAATGTGCGACGTATGCACACGGCTGTCAAGCTGAATGAAGTTATTGTCAACAAGTCCCATGAGGCTAAGCTTGTCCTGCTTAATATGCCTGGGCCACCACGAAACCCTGAAGGCGACGAAAACTGTATCCTTTTCTGCCGGGCACAGGAAGGAGTGGTGGTGGCTCTAAAGAATCGTATTGCGTTGTTCCTTTGACTCTTTTCCACCTGCAGATATGGAATTCCTGGAGGTCCTCACAGAGGGGCTGGAGCGTGTGCTGCTTGTACGGGGCGGAGGCAGCGAAGTCATCACCATCTATTCATAGAGGAGGAGTTGGGGAGTCTTCCTCCTGATGAACTGTGTTCAAATTGATACTCTCTTCCTACCTGTTCCCATGTGCCACTTGGATCTCCCGAGACCAGCTTTTACCGCCACACCTATTTGCTTTCATTTCTCGTGGCAATTCAGGGCCTTCAAATTGGGTGTTTTCCCCACCCCCACCCCTCCAGTGTTTGGAGGATGGCAGCTTCTTCAGCTTCCATCAAGTTAAAGCTGCACACTAGAATCTTCAAAAAGCTTGTCGGTGAGAGGGAAATTTAGAGATAGGTAGGAGATTGCTGTCATCCTTTCAAGAAATGTAGGAGCCATATCGCGAGTAGTAACTCTGCAGGGCATTAATAAGAAGAGCAAAAGATCAGGAAAAGAGTGACAGGATCCATCAGCTGGAACAGCAGGTTTGGCCCAGCTGGAGAAGCTGTTACTTGTCATTATCATGTTAAGAGGAACAAGAAGGGAAAGTAGATACTGCTGAGGGAAATCCATCCTTTGTTGTGCTGTTTTCTCCTGGTCAGCATCAGTCTCCTTGCTTTCCTTCCCACTGAAATGAAGGCCAACAATAAGCATTTAGAAGTCACTTTTCATAGTGCTTATCCCTGATCCCATGTAGTATTCTGAGAATCAGACAGTGTTTGCTGACAAGGGGAGAGAATGGCTGATCCCCAAGTTAGGGTGGGAGCAGCATATTAATGGGGAAACTTCTTTTCCATCTGGCCTTTGCACTTCTACTGAGTCAAGGAAACTAGCAGCTGCCTTCTCTTTTTATAGATAATCTGTAAAACTGCGCCAGGTGGCTGTCATACTTTGTTCTTACATATCGATGGGGTAAAGATTTCTATTGTGAAGAACAGGGTTTTCTGATTTTCCAAATTGCCCCCTTTGCTTTTGAAGAAGTCCATCTCTTCTTCCAAGCTTGGATAAGAAGAAAATTAATGCCACATCTTCTGTGCCAAGCAATATTGCCCTCTTTGATGTCAGTGATAAAGATATCCAGCTTACTTTTATAAGTGTTGGGGTGGAGTTTTTCCTTACCTCTACAGAAGCAAACTTAGAGAAAGGTGCTGTGTCTATTTTGTCCTATCTAATTTCAATGATGGATCTCTCCTTCTCTTGGTATCTCTTGCTCAAGAATAGAATACAGGGACCACTCCCTTGGCTTAGCCTTAAGACACATCTCAAGCCTGTCGTTTTATTTTTAAGAGAGAATTTCACGGCATCTCTTATTTTAGCTGAGAGCTTTTTTTAATTTATTCAGGGTGCAACCTTGTTTACATCGCATCAAATTTGGGAGTGTTTTTTTTTTTTTTTGCTTCTTGAATTATGTAAAGAATAAACATTTTATATGCAATTTTTTATTTTAGTTGTGCATAAGTGGCTCCACTTGCAAAGCTCATGTATTCATTATGTAACATTCATCCACTTTACAGCCTTGGTATCATTTATAAAAAGCAGTAAATAAATGGCATATGCTTAGATTTTCCACATTTTGAAAAGAAAATCTTCATCCAGTGCTCTAGTTCATAGAAACATGACTGTGAGACTAATGTGAACAGGCTATTGTATATCACCCCACCCCCCAGTAAATTTGTATCAGTGGCTTAAGAATTAGGGTAACGTACATGAATTTTGGAGTCGTTTTTTGTTCTCCGTTGTAAAGGTTAAAAGAGTCCCTGTGGATTTTCATTGGCTGGCTCTAGTGGGCAGAGCTCATCTCCATTTCAAGGTCAAGGCCAGTGCTGTCCAAAGACATTTTCAGTCATGTGACATCACAAATGGCTGTTATCATCCCACAGAAGTGGTACCTATTTATTTACCCACACATGCATGCTTTCAAGCTGCTAGGTTGGCAGGAGCTGGGTAGAGGATGGGAGCTCACCCCGTCACTTGGGTCTTGAACTGGACTTCTGGTTTTCCAGCCGACAAGCCCAATGTCTTAATTGTTGAGCTACCGCGCTGCCCCATTGTTCCCTATGAAGCTTTCAACATTTTTCATTGATGTTCATACATAATTGACAAACAATTAGAATCCTATAAAATGTTCCAACTTTATCTTTCCCACAGGAGATCATCCAGCACATGCCTGTATACTTTTCAGTTGGCTTTAGGATAATGAAATCCAAATTTATCAAGAATTACAATTACCTATGAATTAACCTTCAAGTCAGAGCATGTATGCATTTACCCTAAAACACTTAGCTTTGACATTAGATGCTACAGATGCCTTCCTGAGTCACCTCTTTCTGCATAATTTTTAAATGAGAAGTTGAAGTGCTCAGTATATAACCCAGGTCATCATCTTGCAATGCTGTGTACTTCTAGCATTATGTCCATATTATAGAAAAATGGATTGTCTGATGGTAGAACTTAAGTGAAGCACTATACACCTTTAAAAGTTAAAAATTTTATTTTGCTTTTAACCAAGGGAAAATAAACCAGTGCGGGTCTTTTGCTTCAACTCCTCCAAAGCACATCGGTCCTTCCTACTCTGGATAACATTTTGTAAATGCTTCCTAGTGTTCCACAATGTAGTAACATGCACTTAAAATCCATGTTTTGGAGTCAACAGAAGGAAGAATAATTCACAACACCAAGGCAGACACCTAGAGTAGCAGATGATTTCTGGAAAGGGTTAGGTCATAAGATTAGACCCCCACCTGTGTATTCCATACGCTAGGAAGAAGACAGAAAATAAATATGAGTCACAAGCCACAAGTCAGCATTTTGAAATTTAAACAGGACAAACAGAAGCAAGAGATTGTTAAAAACTCTTGGATTAGATCTGGGTTCTTGTAAATCATCTAATACTGACCTTTTGTGAAATTAAAGAGTGCAAAAAGAATCTTGGCAGCTTTGATCCAAGAAATTTGTCCTGCAGGCCACCTTTCCCACCCCTCAGCAGTATATACAGGCTAGACAGGAAATGATCCAAAGGAGGAGTGGGAGAATTCATACTCTTCACGCTTACCTCAGGTGGTTCAATAAAAGCCAGCCAGTCAGAAGCATGAGTTGGCAGTAGTCCCATTGACTGACACTTATAAACAGCCAAGGCCAATCCTAACAGGTTGCCAATTAAATATACCAGTCCCTGAAGAAACTTCTGACTTGAGCTTTCAAGTAGCTTGAATGCTGTGGGAACAATTTAAAAAAAAGGGTAAGGTACCCCTATGGAATATCAAACACTACACAGCACACTGGCAGTACTGGATAGAAGAGCCTGTTTGGGGATGTGACTGCCAATTGAATAATCTTTCCTAGAATAACCTAGGTTAAGCAAGAGATTTGGGAGCCTTATTAAAATACTAATATAAGTTAGCTATAATTTATCAAGGAGTAGGAAATACAAAGTCAATCTTATGAGTTTTTACCATTGGGAATTAAGCTGCTTTACAAACACTTTGTCCTAAAAGCAACCCTGAAGCCAAGAACAAATCTGGATATGGCTCTTAATCAGAGGATCTCTCCGCACCTAACAATCCTCTTTTTCTTATAAGCTTCTGGAATAGATGTCCCATATCCAGCTAGCAAATATTCCTCCTTCACATTACTGTTCCTGGACTGCCTTGGTTTATAGCATAACCTATAGTACAACATTTATTTATACCATATATAAACTGCCCACTCAACAGTTCCTGTATTCCCAGTTTTTAAAAAGGTACTATTTTTGAAATTGTTCAAACTGCACTTTGGAACACAACCAAGACTATTATTTTTTCCACTAGTTGGAATAACAGCTCCACAAAGTAGAAAATGGAGGAAAAGTGGGATAAAAGAAGGGTTTGGGTGGTGAAACAAAGAGACTTACTAGCAGAGATGGACATTAGTGCTTGGATGGGCCTCCAGGCCATCATACAGACCATCATGGTAGGGAAGATAGAGATTGTATTCCCTGCCATGTACATGATGAATAGGTTCATAGGAATTTGCTTCAAGGGACCGAGAGCAATATCCCAGCAGCGCTAAAACATTTAAGGAGGAAAAAAATAAGATAGAATTCAATAAGTCTATAAAGTCTAGTTCTACATTTCGAACAGCTATAGCATTTCTAATACCCAGTTCCTCCTATCCAAGACATTACCTTTTCAACCAGAATGCGATCTGTCTCCTGAACACTTGTGTCAGGCACCTGCTTATCTGAATAGCCTATGGGGTAGAGAGTGTCTCCTTGGCTGCTGCCACGGTCACTTCGGCCTCTGGCAAAGAAAAGAAACTCCTTATCCAAATGCACATCCCCAACATTTGTGGATTACTTATGTGGTCTTTTCCTGGGTACTTACCTACCACCACTGCCTGGACTGCTCAATTCAATGGCCCATTTGAAACGTCTTCCACGATTGGTCACCAATCCTCCTCCAGTGCTCATGGTTGCCTGTAAAAAGAGGTAAGGCACACTCCAAATAAGATTAAATATTAATTAAATTAAATATTAAGGAAGTGAGCAGGCAGACCCTTTTGACCACATGTCCCACAATCCTGAAGAAATTGCAAGCTTCCTCTTGCATCATTGCCCCCATATACATTCAACATCTCTATAGTCAGAAAGCTAACATTGCAGTGGAACCTGGGAACCAAACCTAGGAAGCTCTTGGTTTCATGATCATCACAGATCATCCAAGCAGCTGACAATTCAAATAAACTCTTGTGCATAGCAGTGCCACCAATATTTTCTCTAAACCCACAAGTAATCACCCTCCCCAGAATAAGAAGAGTTGGACCCTGGAGGTCTTCTAGTCCAACCCCTACTCAGGCAGGAAACCCTACACTGGTTCAGGCGAATGGTTGTCCAACATCTTCCTAAAAATGTCCAGTGTTGGAGCACTCATAACCAGTAGTGGTATTTAAATAAAGTTGCCACTGGTTCGGTGGGTATGGCTTGGTGGACATGCTTTGCATGCGTGAGCACACTTTGCGTGCACATGCATGCCAAATGCGCATTTTGTGCAGGCGCAGAGGCATTTGTGCAGATGCAGAGGCGTTGTAACTCACCTCCTGCAAGCCTACACGATGCTGGTTGCTGCAGCAGCTGCTGCGCTATTTTACACTGCACAAAGCAGCTGCACTTCAAATTCTGGCCATAAAAGTGAGTATGGGAGCCCGGGCGGGCAGGTGGGCCAAACACAGAGCAGTAGAGAGAACCGGTTCGGTCTCTGTTGCTCATCGTCGCTACTGGCTCTCCAGAACCGGGCAGAACCAGTCGAATACCACCACTGCCCATAACTTCTGGAGGCAAACCATTCTACACCCATCCCACCAAAAAAAGAGCAGATTTAAAAAACCCTTTATTACACTCCTGTAGTCCCTGTAACTGTAATCCATAGTCATAAAACCTTTCCCCCCAACCTCTAGCTATATGAGTCTCCAGGACTACGGGATCCCTAATCATTATTACTATTTGTCCTGGCTGGGAAGTCTGGGAGCTGGATGTCTCTTGAGATTCTCAGTCATCCAGATCATGGTTGTCCCAAAGATGCTTTTTTTTTTCCCAAGAGGCAACTGGACTTTCTTGTTTTTTCTTTAAAGACATTTTGCTTCTCATCCAAGAAGCTTCTTCAGCTCTGACTGGATGGTGGGGCATGGAGGGATTTATACTCCTTGCAGACAGATGGTCATTTGCATTCTGTTTTTTTAATGATTTTTTTAAATGAAAAGCTGCCTGCAAAGGAGTATAAATCCTTCTATTCTTCACCATCCAGTCAGAGCTGAAGAAGCTTCTTGGATGAGAAGCGAAACGTCTTCAAAGAAAATCCAGGAAGTCCAGTTGCACCTTTGAGATTCTGAGAGATGTAGTCCCTGAAAGGTGCCAAGCGGAGGAAGGCTGTGGAGAGAGGTGGCAACTTCAGCCTTTTTGGGAGGCGTGATTAAGTCAGGAGGGAAAATTTTCTCCCCTCACTTCTAAGTCACAACAAAACCCCAACCCTAAAGCAGGGCCGTGAAGCCTGGGAATTGTAGTCATTCCCCCTCCCAGCCCCCGAAAAAGAGCCCTGGTCTACACTCACGGTTCGAAACGCTTCAGCAGCTGCCGTCCCGTCACTCGTCACTTCCTGTTTGGCTCAGGGCCACGCGGTCCACCTTTGATGACGTCACAAAGACGCTGCGTTTTTCCTATGGATAAAAATAGTCCAGGCCGTTACTGAATTCTGATGGCCGCTTCTTCGGGGCTGAAACCTGTTCTCCTCCAACTTCTCCCGTTGAAAGAGTTTCGTCAGGGAGAGAGAGAGAGAGAGAGAGAGAGAGAGAGAGAGAGAGAGAGAGAACGGTTACCTTCTCTCAGTTCATTTCCGGCTGAGCTCTGCGGACTCTCCCGGAAGATCACTCTATGCCTTTCGTCTTGTCTCTCTTTCTCTCTGTTTGATTCGGAGACTTCCTGCGCATGCGCCCGGATTCGTGTAAAACCATGAGAGTCTTAATCGGTGAGTGGTGGTCGCTTCCGCTTTCAGAGCCAACAGTCGCCCCTTTGCAATGGGAGGAAGGGCTGTTTTCTTTGCTGCGGGGCTGCTCTAATTTTTTTTCTTATCCCCCCCTTTTGACAATTGCAATTTGCAGTTCTTGGCTAGATTAGCGCCACCTTGAACTGCGGTCAACATAAGGGATGCGTGCAAAGGGTGAACGTGAGATTCCTCTTTGAGGAACCGGGAAAGGGTCCCATCCGAGGAGCTGAAGGATTTAGTGTCTCCTTCACTGTGCTCAGGTCATTGGATGAGGACTTGGGGAAGTTCAGGTCGACCTTCGTTCAGTTTGGGATAGGTGCTCTCCCCTGTCTCCCTCTCTCTTTCTCAACCTGTTACCTTACTAAGGATGCTGCCTTCAAGAAAGAGAAAAGAGGGTTCTTATTTTTTTTCCTTTGCAGAAGAAAGACAGGAGTACTCCCATCAATAATGCTCTTTTCTTTTAATTTTGTGCCTTCCAATCAGTGTTGACTGCTGGCAACCACCTGGGTGAATCTCTGCAGCTTTCTTAGCAGGGTTTTTTTGGGGGGTGGGGAGGTAGTCACCTCAAATCCCCCCTTTTGCTTTTTCCTAGAGCTGTGAGAAAGTGATTAGTCCAAGGTCACTCAGCTGGCTTTGTGCCTAAAGCAGATTTCTGATGTCCTGGTTTTTAACCTGATGCCTTAAAACCAACAACGCCAAATTGGCTCCTCAGTAATGCATTGCCTGACTTTTCCCTTCCTTCCTCTTGAGAATTCAAAGCTGTTAAAAATTCTCATTTTCTGCTTTTGTCTCTTAGGCAGGAAACTCCCTACCTCTCTCCAACTGGCCAGTCCATTAAACAGAATCATACTGGCTGAGGCATGTGCAGGTGTGATAAAGAAACCCATGACTAGCTCTGTGACTTCAGATGTTATTGATAGTTGGTCTCAATCACCCAGTCGTTTTAATCTTAGGAGTTTTTTTTTCCAAAAGGCAACTGAACTTACTTGATTTTTTTTCAAGATGTTACACTTCTTATCTGAGACACTTTTTCAGTTCTAACTAACTCTGGCCAATGGAAAGGAATTGTATAAATCTTTTCCATTCCTCACCAGTTATATCTGAAGAAGCTTCCTGGATGAGAAGTGAAACATCTTTAAGAAAAGTCAAAGTCTGGTTTTTCTTTTGAAAGCAACTTTGGGAAAATCTTAGGAAAAGCTTCTTTCAGGGAAAAAAAAAACCTATGTAGATTTATATCGACCAAAGAGTTGGCGGGGACTAAAATATGGCCTTTTTTTTTTTGCAATGATCTCTGCTCTATGGAATATTCCCCTCCCCTTCCCCCCCAGATTAGAATGGTCCCAGGCCTGTTAGTCTTTTCATAAGTCCCTAAAATCCTGGATATGTTCCTGAGCCTAAGCTATTGAATGTATTAAGGGCCCCCTTTCCTGGCTGCATTTCTAGTTGGCCAAATATCTCAGATGCTATGTATATTTATTTTGATGTTTCTATTGTTTTTTTATTGCTTTATTTAAAATCATTTTTATTTTTTTAAAATTAAAATATGTATTACAATTAAATGTTTTAATTGTAACATTTTTTTTTTAATTGTAAGCTGCCCAGAGCCATTGACTGAGACAGTTGGCTGTAGAAATTGAATCAATAAGAAACCTTTTCCCCCATCTGAACATTTCATTTACTTTTCTTGTAGATTACCCAAACAATATCCTCCGAACTTTTTGTTTGCTTTGATGGGTTCTTAAGGAAGAGAGTCACTTGCCATGAGGAAAGGAAGCTATTTGTGTTTATTAAATGGAACATTCAGATTTTAGGAAAGAGACAATCTCTTTGAGAACTCTAACGATGAGCATCAGAAGCTTTAATGAACTAAAGTTAAGCTAAACTTAAGCCTATTTGGTCTAGTGGTGAAAGGCATCTGGCTAGAAACCAGGAGATTGTGAGTTCTAGTCCCACTTTAAGTGTGGAAGCCAGTTGGGTGACTTTGGTCCAGTCCCTCACTCTCAATCCAATCCACCTCAAAGGGGTTGTTACTGTGGAGAAAATTGGGGGAGGAAAGAACATGAGTTATTTATAAAAATGAAGAAAACCCTAAATAAATAAATTTACTGTGGTCACATTGATTCGAGGAAGGGGAGCTTGGAAGGTTAGATTGAAATTTTCAATATTAGCCAAAGAAACCTGAATGGTGCACCTTTTTCCAGACAACTAATCTTATAGGAGGGAGTTGTGAAAGTAAATTGAAAGAGTTCCCAAGTAAGCCAAAAACTAGCTCCTCGAGAAAAAGTAGGATATGAGTTTAACAAATAAATAATTTCTCAACAGGATTGTGGTTGTTTTAACTATCTCATTCATTATTCCATCATCGACTTCTGAATGTAATTTAGGTGGCGGGACTGGATTTATTGGCCGAAACTTAAGCCGAGTGCTAAGGAGCCAAGGCCATGAAGTCACCCTTATTTCTCGTCAGCCTGGAAAGAACCGGTTAACCTGGGTAAGGAACAGGGGTTTCAATCAAGCTAAAATTTAGAAGAATATGTTTAAATCCATTCCAGATTAGACAGTCCCAGTTAATTTCTTAAGTGACAATGGAAGAAAAGTTTATATAGATCTGTGATGGCAAACCTATGCCTCACGTGCCGGAAATGGCATGCAGAGCCATCTCTCCAGGCATGCTAGCTGTTGCCCATTTCTCTTCTGGGTTCCGGCGTGCATATGTGCGCTGACTAGCTGATCTTTGCATATGCGGGAGCACCAGAAACTGAAAAAGCAGCTCAGCGGTGTGCATGCACATGGTGGCCAGCTGGTCTTTACGCACACATGTGCATTAGAAATTGGAAGACCAGGTGGCCGGCACGCATACATGCGCCAGGAAGCTAAGCTAAGCTGGTTTCCAGCTCTCTCACGCGCATGTGTCGGGGAGCTGCTATTCCGGTTTCCGGCGCACATGCACATGCTCCTGTCTCAATACTCGGTGCTAAAAAGGTTTGCTAGCACTGGTGTAGATGAAGAGATGGGAGACAAAGTTACAGAAAAACCTGAAGAATCTATAGGGCAGATAGATGAATTAAGGCCAAAGTGAACATTTTAGAAAGCAAAACAGAAATAATGAACAAAGAGATGGAGAAGGACTTAAACCAGGCCTGTCAAACTCCCGACCCGCAGGCCAGATGCATCACGTGCTGGGCACATCCATGCCCAGTTTAGCGAAGGGGGAAAAAGTCACATCACATGATGCAGCCATGACGACGTGATACGTCAAGTTTGACATCCCTGACTTAGACAATCTGGCATTTCTGGAATGGAGACAAAATACATTTGAGATTTAGAGCAGTTCCCGAGAAGACCCCAGAGAAAAGATTCTTCAAGCTTTAATGAACTTTTTTGAATGGGATGAAGATGTGATAGGGAGGCAGAAATCGACAAAGTGTATAGAATCAACAGACCATTGGCAAAATGAAAAAAATGTACCAAGGCATATTCTTGGGTAGTCTGTCAGGAGGACTAGAGACCTGCCATTTCTTTGCTTGCTGACAAAAGGTTCTCCCACTGAACACTAAAATGTGGTGACAAAGCAGGTGACAGTTTGTTTGGATGCTCATTTGCTGTTGATGGGGACAGCAAAGTTAATGGTAGGGAATGCATGAGCCATTTGTAATTGAAATATATACAGATAGTCTTGATGTACAACAGTTTGTTTAGTGATAGTTTAAAGTTACAACAGCGCTGTAAAAAGTGACTTATGACCATTTTTCACATTTAGGACCGTTGGACATCCCAGTGATCATGCGATCAAAATTAGATGTTGACAACTGACTCATATTTATGACCTGTTGCTGGGTCCCGGAGATATGTGATCCCCTTTTGCAACCTTCTGACAAGCAAAGCCAATGGGGAAGCCAGATTTACTGAACAACTGTGTTACTATCTTAACAGCTGCAGTGGTTCCCTTAACAACTGTGGCAAGGAAGGTCATAAAATGGGGTCAAAGTCACTTAATAGCTGCTTTACTTAGAAATATTGCTCTCAATTTGTGGTCATATATTGAGGACTACTTGTAATTAATAGTTATAACCTCTAAAATATTGTAGGACCAGAATTGATTTAGTCTATGGAAGATGGAAATCAGAAGAACACTTAAGAATAGCTTTTCAATGTAATAAATATTAAAAGGTTTAAGCTTTTATAGTGCAGTTCACTTCACTCGATGCAGTGGAGTGACTACATTGGTGTAGAATTTAAATTGAGGTGCAGGAGAAAAGGAAAGACAGAAATCAAGGTGGTTATGTAGATCACATGTAAAATAGACTACTGATTGCCTTTATCAATTAACATTTGTCAACCAGTTGAGAGTTTTTAAAAATAATAAGAGATTATTGCTGTCACCTGAAAATCAACTTAATATAACAATAAAAACTATGTTTTGGACATCTCAGGTAACGTTTTCTGTCTAGCTTCTTTCTGGATCTGTTTTGTGTAATTGGGATAAGCTAGAAAACTGTAGTCTTATCAACCATGGAGAGTTGGCTAACATACAACCCTAGAAAAAGAAATTACGTCTCATTGGTTGCAAATGTTTGTTGATATGTGTAATAGTATGTGAGGACATTGAGGGATTGGAAGATATATTGCCTAGAAAAGGATTGGATAGGAAAGGCAGAAGCTACAGTACTTAGGAAGGACCCATCTTAATGGATCAAATGGTTAAAAGTATCGGCTAGAGATTTGTATTTTCAGACTTGCAAGGTTCTATTAATAAACTCCCTTTTTACGACTTTGTAATCTCTTAATTCAGGGGTAGAGTCGGGTGACTGGATGGAGCTAAGCATTTGTTCGTAGCAGATATTTTTTTCACTGCCTGGGCTTGAACTCTCAACCTTCTGAGTGGAAGGCAAACACTTTCATCACTAGGCTACCACCCCATTCATTTGCAAGATTCTATTAGCGTAGCCTGATAATAAAGTATAATTAGCTCATGTAATAGTGTTTTCTGTCTGGTTTATCTCAAAATGCATCTGTTTGTCAGATTTAAATTACTGTATTTTTCTCACTATAAGATGCACTCCCACCCCCACCCCCCAAAAAAAGTAGGTGGAAATGTCTGCATCTTATAGAGTGAATGTTGCTGGAGCCCTGTCCACTGACCAGCCCCCACCCTTCCACCATTTTTGGCCTCCCTGCAGTCCATTTTTGGCCTCCAAATGGCCCGTTTTGGCCCATTCCAAGCGGCATGGACTGCCCTTGCCTATCGCCATGATAGGCAATGGCATTGATTGATGGCAATCAGCAGCAGTGATGGTGATGGCAGAGATCCCTGCTGCTTGAAATGGGCCGAAAACAGCCATCCGGAGGCTGAAAATGGAACACACAGAGGCGATGATGGGCACATTGATCCCCACCACCTGAAACAGCTGGTTGGCGGTATTCTGGGAGGCAGATCCAACTGCCAATCAGCTGCTTGTGCTCAATCAGGTTGTGATAATGTGCTGAAGTTGACCAGGCTGTTTGCTGTTTGCTGCAAGGATGCTAGCCAGATGAATACTGATGGATGCTGGGAGGCAGAGGCAGATTTTTTTTCTTGTTTTCCTTCCCAAAAGCTAGGTGCAACTTAAATTCCAGAGCGTCTTACAGTGCAAAAAATATGGTAAGTTTAGAGGTTTGGGTTTTTTTTGCAAAGGAGTAAAGATGGAAGACTTTTGTCATATTTGGAAAGTTGTTCTGTTTATAATATTTTTCTAGGGTTTTTTCTTTTTACTTCATTCCCTTAAAAGCAACACAATTGGCTTGATGTTTCCTTGCGTTGCTAATACTGCTGCATATGCCGCAGCCTTTTCTTCTGTTAGTTACGGTGACATTGTAAAATGTGTTTGAAGAGAAAAAAAACAACAACATGACAAACCCTGAGTTTCTGTTTTGATTTCTAGGATGAACTCTCCCGTGTAGGCCTCCCATCCTGTGAAGGAGTGGTCAACCTGGCTGGAGTAAATGTCCTCAATCCTTTTCAGAGGTAAGTCTCAATAATTGGTCAGTTGCAGGACATGAATATGGTTTCCTCAAATTCACCAACTGTTTCCTCAGTTCTTAGAAGTAGGGATGTTAAACAGAATTGACAAGTGCCAGCAAAAGAAGTCTTGCCTCCAGAATAATTATGTTCTGTACTTTCTTGTTCTGTTCTAATCTATTCCATTCTATTCTGTTCTTTCCATTCCGTTCCATCAAGGCGTATTGCCTCCAGAATAATTCTGTTCTGTTCCATTCCTTCTTATCACTATATCCCTATCCTATATATTTTTATATATATTCTATATTCTGTTTGTCTAGAACTGGAGCCACCACAGTTTTCCAGAACTCTCCATTCCAAATGAGATCATCGGGAGGTGGGAATTCCTGAGCTCAGAGAAGAACCATATTTGATTTGATTTAATTAAAAAGTTCAAAACATTTACCCTGACTTCCTTTCATATTTTTAATAATGTCCCCTTCTTTCAACTTAATTGTTAAAATTGAGTTACCACATGAGGAAAGACTGCATGACTACAGTCAAGGTTTCAGTTGCTGTGTGGGCCTTGAGTCTTCAGGATGTACATGATAGGGCATAGGCAGGTTTGTGTATTGAAGATTTCTTGAAGACATTGATTCGGTATGGATGATTGGATCATGGAGAAGAACTTAAAAAGATAGTCAGGAAAATATGTGGAGCCTGGCTTCTAGAATTCCTCCTTCCAATTCCATTACCAGTTGTGGTTTTATGGGACATCTACATATTCTTTGTCATGCATTGTGTCTGCTCATTTCTGCTTTCCTCTCGTTGTATTTGCATTTGGATGCACAAAGTGGACTGCCTATCATCTGTTCAGGCCTCAAGACCAGGAGAAAAGGGAAGTTGGTAAAATGGAGCAGTCAACAATATTCTAAGCTCAACGTTGCCCAGCTACTTCTCCCTTAGGGATGCACAAGAACAGGGCTCTCCAAATTTGGAATCTTTAAGACTCCTGGACTTCAACTCCCAGCATTTCTCAACCAACCATGCTGACTGAGGAATTCTGGGAGTTGAAGTCCACAGGTCTTAAAGTTGCCGTGTTTGAAGACCCTTGCACTTAGACACATTTGGGGGAAGATTTTTATTTTAATCTGCAGATCGTAACCTAATACAGTCATTTTCAAATTTGTTTTTCGATTGCCAACTTTTCCCACACCACCAGACTCGGTCTTGATCTGTTCTGCTTCCTTGCCTACAGAAATACACCCAGCCCCAAAAGTCCCCTTTTCATTTCCTTCCAATATTTAATGTAGTTGAAAGAAAAAAAAAAAAACGGATCCTGCATATTGCCAGGATGATTGGGCTCACAAGCTGAACATCATCTCCTTAACCCTTATAACCCGTTAGAGGATTCATAATAGGACTAAAGTTCTGTGTCGTTAGTCAAGGTATCTCTCCAGCTTGATGGATTGTTATTTAACTACAAGGTAAACAATTCTTTCTTCCTGAAATTCTATGCAGAGAGATCTAGCTCTTGATTTCTAGAAGTTCTTAGATGCCACACAAGGCATTCAGATGGGTTTTGCTAGAAACATGTTTTTTTTTTCTGTGTGGAATGATCGGCAGACTTTAAAAATAGGAAATGTTAGTGAAAGGACAAAACTTATCTTTGAAAGACTGATGTCTTTGTGTGGGGGGGCTTCTGCAGGTGGAATGATGCCTTCCGTCAGGAGGTCATTTCCAGTCGAATAGAGACCACAAAATCCTTGGCGAAAGCCATCAGAGATGCTGAACACCCACCTCAGGCCTGGGTCCTTGTCACCGGCATAGGTATTAACCACAATGCTCTAATGTAACTTTGCTATCTCTTTGATTGTAAGTAAGTAGTGAGTGCATAAAGGGACGTGGTGGCTCAGTAGCTAAGACGCTGAGCTTGTCTATCAGAAAGGTCGGCAGTTCACTGGTTCGAATTCCTAGCACTGCATAACAGAGTGAGCGCCCATTACTTGTCCCAGTTTCTGCCACAACCTAGCAGTTTGAAAGCATGTAAAAATGCAAGTACAAAAATAGGGACCCCTTTGGTGGGAAGGTAACAGCGTTCCATGCACCTTCAAAGGCATTTAGTCATGTCGGCCATATCACCATGGAGATGTCTTTGGACAGCACTGGATTTTTGTGATAAGCACTGCCTCCTAGAGCCAAAAATGACTGGCACGTATGTGCAAGGGGAACCTTTACCTTTAAGTAGTGAGTGTAAACACAGGTAGGCCTGAACTTACGACCACAATTGAGCCCAAAATTTCTGTTGCTGAGGGGGACAGTTGGTGAGCGAGTTTTGCCTCACTTTACCATCTTTCTCATCACAGTCGTTAAGTGAATCGCTGTGATTGTTAAGTGAATCTGGCTTGACCTTGCTTGTCAGAAATCGCAAAAGTTGAACAGATGACCCAGGGACGCTGCAAGCATCATAAACATGAGTCGGTTACCGAGCATCTTGAATCTTGATCGTGTGACCAACGGCTGAAAAACATTCATAAGTCACCTTTTTCCAGTACATTTGTAACTTCAAACGGTCTTGAAATGAACTGTTATAAATTGAGGATTACCTGTAATAGGAAAAGGGTTTTGGGAACCAAATTAATCCCTCAGCCTTGATGGGAACTACTTTTAAACTAATTTGTGTGAAGTATGGATGGTCCTCAACTTATGACCACAGTTGACCCCAAAGCATGTGTTGCTAAGTGAGAAATCAGTTAACTGAACTTTTGCTCCATTTTACCACCTTTCTTGCCACATTTGTTAAGTAAATCATTGCAGTTAAATTAGCTGTGAAGTGGATCTGGCTTTCCCCATTGACTTTGCTTGTCAAAAAGGTAGCAAAAGGGGATCATGTGACCCAGAGGTACTGCAACCATCATAAACATGAGTCAGTTGTCAAGCACCCGAATATAAATCACGTGACCCTGGGGATGCTGAGATGGTCATACGTGTGGAAAATGGTCGAAACTCACTTTTTCAGTATTGTTGTAACAGGCCACTAAGTGAACTGTTGTAAGTTGAGGACTACCCATATTGACTACTGTTGACCATCAGATTCACTTATATAGCAACCGACAAAATTATGTATCTACACTAAGAATCTTAAAACCATTGGTCTCATGGCTGGGTTCTATCGCATATTCATTAACATTCTGACCAATCAGAATGAAGGTTGTTGTGAAAGAATATTGACAAGCAGCAGTGTATTTGACTATATATTAAGTATATTAAGGCAGTGTTTGTCAAGTTTTTCAACATTTAAGATGTGTGGACTTCAACTCCCAGAATTCCTCAGCCAGCATGGCTGGCTGGGGAATCCTGGAAGTAAAAGTCTGTACCTTGAAATTGACATGGTTGAAAAATACTGCATTAGGGTCTACTTGAAATGGATGCATTTTTCCCCTTGAGGTTTAAGATTAATTGGTGTAGCTTGCAAAAATGGCATCTGAGAGTGAAGAGTGCCATTGAGGGAAAAAAGTCAAAACTTGGCTAAAGTGACTTGACGTAGATGGTGGCTCAGTGAATTCAGCCATTACAGTCATGATTTGGCCTGTAGGGTGTTCAGAACCAATCAACAATGGTTTGTGATTAAGCAAGCTTTCATTATGTGAGGTGCATCAAAGGAATTAAAAGCCAAGTGAATAGGGGTACTTCGGAGCGGCATGGTGGTCTAGAGGTGGATCTCTCTCCTCATAATCAGGAGGTTATGAGTTTGATCCTAGGTAGTGTCAGGTATTTCTTTCTCCAGCCACAGTGAGTAATTATCTGCTGTGAACTCCATGTAGGTGTCAGGAAGGGCCAGTAAACTCAGCTCCAAATCAGTCACCCTGACCTCAACCCAAAGCAAGGGAGTGCAGGGTTGTTAAAAGAAAAATAAAATAAATTAGGGGTTCTTATAGCCCTACAGATATTCATGAACTCCATTAAGGACCCTCCATATGGAGCTGTTATGGATTGTAG
This sequence comes from Pseudonaja textilis, assembly GCF_049901715.1. Taxonomy (NCBI): domain Eukaryota; kingdom Metazoa; phylum Chordata; class Lepidosauria; order Squamata; family Elapidae; genus Pseudonaja; species Pseudonaja textilis. Next base: position 110,599,329 of record NC_142008.1, read on the forward strand.
ACCGCCAACACCTGGAGGGTTAAAAGTTTACAATCCTGTATTTAAAAAAAGAATAGGTATGAAATTTCACTGAATAATGATTAAGCCAAGACCTGTTTTGCAAACCTCAAGAAGAGCGTGTTTTCTTGAACTGAGTAATTTCTGCAGCTTTCTTGGGAAAAGTATTTCTCAACCATTTTGGGTAGATATATTCCAAAGTTCAGATCTAAAAGATGGGTGTTTGTCCCAAGAGCTGTTAATCTATCTGCATGGGGTGCCGTTCCGTAATAAATCATCTAATATCTCCTCCAGGATTTTACCGGCCCAGCCACACCACCAAATACACTGAAGAAAGTCCAGGCGGAGACTTCGATTTCTTCTCTCGCTTGGTATCCTCTTGGGAGGAAGCAGCTAAAATTCCTAGTGAAGCCACTCGCCAAGTGGTAGTAAGATCCGGTAAGACAAGACAACATTTATTTGTACACTACAAATTCCAAACTTCTGCTTTGAAGATACTTTTTGTCTCCAACCCCTGGTCTGTGGCATGCCGCAGAAACTGGGCCACACAAACAAGTGAAGCTCCATCTGTGGTATTCAGGCAGCACACAAAAATCACACACACTCCAGTCCCCGGAAAAACCTTTCTCCATGGAACGGTCCCTGGTGCCCAAAAGGTTGGGAGAATGTTGTTGTACTCTACATGGAATCTAGGAAGCTTCTGATTCAGTTCTCATTCATTGTGGCTTTTGGTCACAAATGTTGTTGACAGTGTTTCCCCTGATGAATCGGGCATACCTCTTTCCTCTTATCACAAACATAACTAGAATAATATGTGGCGTTGGAGTCACATACAGTTAGCCCTGGACTTACAAGTTTGTTTAGGGAACCAAAGTTTACAACAGCACTGAAAAATAGTGACTAATGACCATTTTTCAGGCTTACGACCATGGCAGCATCCTCAGGGTCACGCAATCAAGATTCAGACGTTTGGCAACTGACTTGTATTTGTGACGGTTCCATTGTCCCAGGCTCATGGGATTCCCCTTTTGCGACCTTCTGACAATGAGGAAGCCAGATTTACTTAACAACCTGTCTTACTGACTTAACCACTGCTGTGGTTCATTTAACCAGTGTGGCAGGAAAGGTCATTAAATGGGACCAAACTCACTTAACAAATGTCTCACTTAGCAATAGAAATTTTAGGCTCCAGTTGTGGTTGTAAATTGAGAACCACCTATATAGGTTAAGCCAGAATGTACCTTGCTTGGTGTGCACCGTGTCACTGAACTCCAGTTTTCTAGCTTGGCGTGTTATACAGGTAGTTCTTACAACCACAATTGAGCCCAAGGTTTATGCTGCTAAGTGAGACATTCATTAAGTGAATTCTGCTCCATTTTATGGCCTTTTTTTGACAAACCTGTTAAGTGAATCACTGCAAGTGTTAAATTAGTAACAGTGTTGTTAAATGAATCTGGCTTCCCCACTGACTTTGCTTGTCAGAAGGTTGCAAAAGGGGAACACATTACCCCCAGTACACTGCAAGTGTCATCAATATGAGCCAGTTGCCAAGCCTCCAAATCACATGATCACTGGGATGCTGCCACGGTCGTAAGTGTGAAAAATGGTTGTAAGTCACCTTTTTTCAATGCCATTGTAACTTTGAATGGTCACTAAATGAACTGTTGTAAGGTGAGGTCTACCAGTACAGACCTGTTCCATTGGGGGCATTTTCAGAGAACCATCCTGTGATGACCCAGGGTGTGGCACAAAGGCAACTCAGCCAGAGGATTAAGTATGGGTCCCTTTATTAGCTCCAACTTTGCCCCAATGTCCCGGTTACCTTTCGGTCTGGAGAAAAACTCTCCCACAAACCTGCAACAGCCTTTGGCTGCAGATATTCCAATCCAAACATTGTAAACAGAAAACTTTAAATTATCCAACAAGGCAAAATAAAGTAATAAATTTGGCAGGGTAAGATAAGGAGTTCCAGAAGTGAAGTAACATGGCAGTAAATCAAACCAGTTGGGAGGATGCCAGGAACTCAGATAACAGCAGCTAACACTAGATTAACTCAGCAATTGTTCCCGACAACTATCCCTCCCATCTGCTTCTCCTTTAAACTCCATCCCCAGGTGTGCCTTGTGAAGGGAATCGAGGCCCTTTCCTCCCCCGTAAGCCACGCAACCCATGTTGCTCTCTTCTCCGTTCTTCCCTGCACGCCCTAGGATGAAAAGGGGATTGGGCCTTGATTTTCCTCTGAACTCCCTTGTTCTGCCTCTTCCCTGTTCTGCCCAGCCTGGCAAAGTCGGTTTCCTCCACAGCCAATGGAGCCACTCTCCTGCTCCCTGTCAGCTGTTCGTCTTCCTCCTTGGATTCAGACTCAGACCGTGGGGGAGGGGGCAGGCAGGCATAATGCATCTAACAGTGCAGTGCCTAAGGGAAGCCTATATGAAATGCACTTTGTAACTCTGTAATTATATCCTTGTTTGCTTTAAGGTGCTGTGCTGGGCAAAGACGGTGGTGCCATTAGCCAGATGATATGGCCTTTCCGCCTTGGACTGGGAGGCCCGATTGCTTCTGGGCACCAGCATTTCCCTTGGATCCACGTCGTTGACTTGTCAGGAATTGTGACCCACGCCCTGCAGAAAGAGGGCCTTAGAGGCATTTTAAATGGTGTGGCGCCGTCTGCCGTGGACACCACCAGCGAGGACTTTGCCCGGGCGATGGGGTCGGTGCTTAAACGTCCCGCCTTCTTGCCTCTGCCGGGTTTTGTAGTGAAAGCCGTTTTTGGCTCTGAGCGAAGCACCATGCTGCTCGATGGGCAGCGGGTGCTTCCCAAGAGGACTCTGGAGAGCGGCTACACGTTTGCATTCCCTGATCTTTCCTCAGCTCTCCAGGATATTTTAGATTGACCTGAAGAGACATGAGGCTGCATGTCAACGTGTTTCCGTTTTGTCTAATACTTGCTCGGTAGGCGCAACGCTCAGTCTTGTAAATAGGTTGGTTTGTAATGCCGTAGCTTGTTTTTGAGCACTGGAGTTTCCAAGTCAGGATGTTGCTCTGTTCGAAAAAGTTTAGCTTGTTTCAGAAGAATGAAAGCTATGTCATGGGGGAAACGGTGCTGTGAAGAGAAGAAGAGTAGTTTACAATGGTTCCTCCCGTGGATGATAGATTTGTCATCTTTTCTTCTAGAAGTTATCTTACCGCAACTAAATGATTATCGGGACGGGCAGCAAAATGTTATAGTATCTGTGAAACAATGCAGCAATCTTTGAATGGAGAATATATCAGTGGTGGATTCCCATGTTGGGTGAACTTTTGAATGTATTTATTTATTTGGGGTGCGGGGCGATGGCTTAGAGCAGAGATCTCCAAACTTGGCAATTTTAAGACTTGTGCACTTCAATTCCCAGAATTCCTCAGCCATCTTTGCTAGTGGAGAATTCTGGGAGTTGAAGTCCACAAGTCTTAAAGATGCCAAGTTTGGGGACCCCTGGTTTAGAGGTTAAGATGCTGGGCTTGTCATCCAGAAGGAGACAAGGAAAGATTAAACAAGGATGCAGTGGTCCCAAAAGTGCTTTTTTCCCCCCTAAGTCAACTAGACATTGTTTTTCTTTGAAGATGTTTCGCTTCTCATCCAAGAAACTGCTTCGGTTCTGAAGGAATGGTTGAGGACGGGAGGGTTTATATTTCTTGCAAACACTTGGTCGTTAGTGGTCTTTTTGACACTTGTTGAGGCTGCTTGGAGGTTTATCTGTGCCCTAAAGGTCACCTATATAATAGAAATGGGTATAGAAACGGGCTGTCAAACTCTCAGCACACGGACCAGATGCATCATGCACTGGCCATAGCCATGCCTGGTTTAGCGAAAGGGGAAAAAAAAATAATGATAGGTCACATCACGCCGCGAGTTTGACACCCCTGGTGTAGAACCTTCTTGGAACTGCTGAAAGGATTGTGTTACAACATCACCTATCTCCTATTTACAACACAGTTCTTTCAGGAATTCTGAGAAAGTTCCACAACCATTTGCATGATTCAGAGGGCACAGATAAAACCTCAACGAGACTCAGAAAGAGCACTAACGACTGGATGATTGCAAGGAATATAAACGCTTGCATCCTCCAACATTCATTCAGAACCGAAGAAGCTTCTTGGATGAGATTGCAAAATGTCTTCAAGGAAAAGGAAAGTCCAATTGCTGTCTGAAAAAATCACCTTTGGGACAAGCATGGCCTGGATGACTGAGAATCTCCATAGACAAGGATGCAGAAGGGGGCTTGCCAGAGGGGGAACTGGCAGGAAATCCTCCGCCCCATGAGCTTCATTGGGCTCAATTTTGTCTCAGTCTGATGTTTCCCCAAGGCCACAGGTCTGCTCTTGACTTAGGATTTCTTCCACCCCAGTCTTTGCATTAGCTCAACATGTGATGCCATTGTGCGGTTTTGCTTGCTTTTCGCTTTGTGGAATTAAATCATGGTTAAGCAAAACAAATATCCTGTCTTGTCTCTTGTTATGTCCTTGTGTACTCAAGGTGTCCTGAATGCATTTATCTGGCTTATTATGTTAGTGGGTGTTCCCCCCCCCCCAAATATTTTATTAACTGGTGAAGTCTGTTTTGAGTTGGGATCATATTCTAGTCATCTTTTGGACAAGTCCTTGTAGTTTCCTTAGCAGGATTAATGAGGAAGAATATATTTATATAAATGCTTTCCGGTGTGATTTTGGATGGCCCAAGCTGCAGCTAAAACAAAAGCTTCTGAGCTTCCAGATCCAGATCAAGGTAATCCAACTGTTGTCACCTTTAGTTTTTTTAAAAAATGTACCGTATTTTTTGGACTATTAGATGCTCAGGACTATAAGACAGACCTACCTTTTGGGGAGGAAAACAAGGGTGGGGGGAACTGCCTCCACTTTCCAGGAATTGCCTCCTTGCAGCAAACAGCCTGGTCAGCCTTATCACAGCATGATTTAGCACAAGCAGCTGATTGGTGGTTGGATTGGCCTCCCAGAATACCACCAATCAGCTGTTCCAGGCTGTGGGGATTGCTGCCACCCATTGGCTTTGTAACTGAGTCCATCCACCTGGCTGCTGGTTGTCGTCTTTTCCTTCCGCCTTAATTAGCATCTTCAGTTAAAGGATCTGAAGTAGGGTAATTATTGGAGGAACAGTATCCAGGCATTCGGAAACCAGATAAATGTTCTCTCTAAAAAAAAGCTGTGTTAGCAATCACTTTGATCTTATTGAGGGGTGGGGTGTTGCTTTGGATATGTGATCTATCAAGCAATCTCCTTCACTTTGGGCTGGGGAGGACCCAAAACATACAGGTAAATGCAGCAGCAGTTGCAAGCCAGGCGTTCCTTGGCTTAGTAGTTCCACTGGGTGGGAGGGAGGCTTAGAAATGGCCGCAGGTGCACAGGGATGAAGAGAGAACTGGGATATAGCCAATACAAGGGAAAAGGAAGAGCAAAAGTGGAGTTGCAGGAGGAAGAAATCCAAAGGCTGTAGAGACCAATTGGAGAGAGCCGTGTGGTCAGTAGGAAACTGGGATGGCTTTGGCAGGAAAGAGGTCTAAGTGTTTCCTTCCTTGTTTCCTTCCTTCCTCTGTCCCCTTCTTCCATTCCCCTCCCTCCCTTTCCTTCCTTCCCTCCCTATTCCATTCCCCCTCTTCCTCTCCCTCACTTACTTCCTCCTCTCCCTCTCTTCCGTTCCCCTCCCACTCTTTTTTCCTTCCTTCCCCTCCCCCTCCTTCCTCCCTCGTCTTTCCTGTTCCCCTCCCCCTTTCATTCCTCCCTCTCCCATTTCCCTCTACTTCTTCTGCCCCCTCCCTCTCCTATTCCCCTCCCACTCTTCCTCCCCTCCCTTCCTTTTTTCTACCCATCTGTATTTTGTACGCAAAGGGTAACCGAGCACTTTAAATCGAGGAGACCGGGGTGCAAAAGCTTTCGGGGTGACCCCTGAAAAGTGTTCCTGACAATTGCTCCCTCATACTTCCTAACACAGCAGGAGGAAATGCTGAAATAAAGGAGAATCTCCTATGAGTAATGTTTAATTCACTAAACGGAAACAAAATCCTTCCGCAGAGCTTGGAGAACGCTGTTCTCCCCTAAAACTGGTATAACAGGGGAGAACATTTTTGTCCTCTAACAGTCCTTTAGCCTTTGTGTAAAGGAATGAGAAAGAACTCAGAGGTATGTTGGCTATCTTGTTCTACATGTTTTCCTTAACAGTCATTAACTTTTATCTCCATCTCTTCCCTTTCTTAAAGAATAGGGGAAGTCTTCCGCCAGGCGGTGGAGAACATGGGTAGTATTTACCTCAATAAACCCTTATACAATTGTAAGGTGGAAGGAATCGCTACTGAATACAGGAAGATTTCTAAACAAACACATGCCTGAATTGTCCCAAAGATAACTTTTCAAGTGACATCTTCTTCAGTTTCTTGGATGAGAAGCGAAAGGTCTTCAAAGAAAAACCTGAAAATCCAGTTGCCTCTTGAAAGAAGTACTTTTGGGACAACCATGACCTGGATGGCTGAGAATCTGCATAGACCGTATGTTTGAATTTTTCAAATTCCAAGCACTGAGTTTTTATTTTTCTGTACAATTCTGTCCCCTGATGGGAGACAAAAAACTAAACTTTGAAGAATCAATCTACAAAAAAGGGTGAATGGCTACTCCTCGCTTTATGACCATAATAATTGAGCACAAAATTTCTTTTGGTAAGTGAGACATTTGTTAAGCAACCTTTCTTGCCACAATTGCTAAGTGAAACACTGCAGTAGTTAAGTTAGTAACCTGGTTGTTAAGTGAATCTGACTTCCCCCCACTTGACTTGGCTTTGTCAGAAGGTCGTAAAAGAGGATCACATGACACACACACACCCCCAGGGACCCTGCTACCGTCATAAAGATGACTCGGTTGCCAAGTGTTGGAATTTTGATCACGTTACCATGAGGATGCTGCAGCGGTCTTTAAGTGTGAAAAATGGTCATGTCACTTTTTTTCATTGCCGTTGTAAGTGGTCACTAAATGAACTGTTGTAAGTTGAGAACTATCTGTAATTAGAAGGAATAACAGAAATTAATGACCAGTGCAGTGGCCTAGAGGTGGAGCTCTCACCTCACAATCAGGAGGCTGGGAGTTCGATCCTTGGTAGAGGCTGATATTTGGAATACAGTCTGCTGCTCGAGCTTGGGTTGGACTAGATGACCTCCCAGGTCCCTTCCAACTTAATTCTATTCTGTTATTCTATTCTAATGTCTCCTTTAAAAAATAGAAAAGAATAACAGAATCGCAAAAGGTGATAACTTCCTGGGACACTGCAACCATTATAAATGCATGCCAGTTGCCAAGTGGGGATATTAAAATGATCGTAAGTGTGAAAAAACAATCATTAGTCATTTTTTTTCAGTGCTGTCATGACTTCAAACAAGTCACTAAATGAACGGTTGTAAGTCAAGGTCTACCTGTATAATGCTGAGCGGAAAAATGTTCAGAGACTGGGCAGGGTTACCGATTTCTCGCATCTCAATTTTGCAAACTGAAATGTCCCCAGGTTACTTTAGGGACAGTAGGGTAAAAGCATGTACTTTGGGAAAAGAAAGATAAAATGTGTCAAAACAGTCCCGCTTCTGCAGCCTTCTCAGATGCCTGTGCATTTTTAATTTTTTATATTTTTTTGGAATCACGGTTGCTAATTTTTGGAATGAAATCCCCCCTTTTGATCTTCAAGTACTTGAGTATTTCAGTTGGAGTGTTTGAGCATTCCAGGATTTGAGAGGGTGCCACAAAGAAGAGGGGGACAGCCTATTTTCCAAAGCACCAGAAGTCAAGACAGGAAACCATGGAGGGAAACTAATCAAGGAGAGAAGCAACCTGGAATTAAGGAGAGACTTCCTCACAGTGAGAATCAGTGGAATGGCTTGCTTTCAGTAGTTGTGGGTTCTCTCAACAAGGGAGGCTTTTAAGAAAAGACCACACAGCCACCTGTCTGAAATGGTATAGGGCAGAGGTGGGTATTCAGCAGGTTCTGACCAGTTCTGGAGAACCAGTAGCGGAAGTTTTGAGTAGTTCAGAGAACCGGCAAATACCACCTCTGCCTGGCCTCGCCCCCATCTATTCACTGCCTCCCGAGTCCCAGCTGATTGGCTGGGTCTTCTTTGGTTGCCCTGCACAGGAGAACAGAGCTGGAAAGCAGGTTAGTGGGGTGGGGTGGGGAGGAAATGGAGATTTTGTAGTAACCTTCCCCTGCCCTGCCCACTAAGCTACACCATGCTCACAGAACTGGTAGTAAAAGGCTTTGAATCCCACCACTGGTATAAGGGTCTCCTGCTTGAGCATGGGGTTGGACTAGAACCTCTAAGGTTCCTTCCGCCTCTATTTGATTGGATTATAAGTACGATTGCAAAAAAAACCCAAAAAACCCTGGTGGGATGATTTCATAAAACGGAGGAGGTTTACAGAAGTACAAGAGGGTTTGAAGGGGGAGCAGAAGTCTATGGGGGAGCCCCACAAATGTCACAGAGCAAACTCAAGGTACCCAAGGGCAACAAAGAATGGAAAGAATGGAGGGAAATTAAATGCAACTTCTGGATTATGGCATGGCTGATCGAAACCAGAAGTGGGGCATTTTACACCTAACTTTTTCCTATGGGAGCCAACATCCTTTCTGATTCTTGGGGTTGTTTTTTTTTTTTTTTTGCTTTTTTAAAGGGGGTTTCTCAGGATGTCACAGCAATGCAATGACATCAAAAAGGCAGGGGGCAGGCTGTGAAGCGTTCGACCATTTCATGCTTCTGTTTAGCCTTGAGGAGGGTTATTAGTGGTTTGCAGGAAAAGAAACTTCTCATCCTGAACTAGTTTCACCCCCTTGCAGAAAACATTTGCAGACAGGAAACTGAGGCTAGACTAAGCAAGTTCTTGTTTGGGGCACTGGCAACAGCCAGAAGGTTACGAAGACTGGATCCTGGGCGCCACAGCAAGGCCATTCTGCACACAATCGGGCATACTTTGGCAGACCCAAGGTCCTAAATGAAGCTTGGGGTTTTTGCTGATCACTGGTTGGCGGCAGTTTGGCAGTTTTAATCTCACCAGACTCAAGGTTGACTCAGCCTTCCATCCTTCAACCTCTGGTAAAATGAGGACCCAAATTTTTGGGGGCGATATGCTGACTCTGTACACTGCTTAGAGAGGGTTGTAAAAGCACTGTGAAGTGGTATATAGGTTTAAGTGCTATTGCTATTCATTTGCAGAGAGACAACAAAACAAGAATTACCTACACATACACAATACTATATAATCATATATTCAAGTTAAGGGTGTCCTAATCCTATGCACACAAAATGTTCCTTCTACTTACAGACTTTGTTTACCCAGTTTTTAGTTACTCGATTCACCCTTTGCCCTGAGTTGCAGATTCCTTGAAGCACAAGCAGTCTGAAAGGATTGATAGGGACGAATGTGATAACTCACGCAGATACCCCAATGCAGGCACACACACACCTCCCAAAGCCTTTAAAATCAACATTTGCACATTGGGCGACAGCACCAACTAATCCCGGTCACGACATTGTGTGATTGCATAAACCCAACTAGATGCATGGGCGCTGAGAATAACCATGCACCTTTGCAAAGAGAGGAGAAAGCATGGGGTGAGGAAGGGAGGGAGGGAGAGGGAGAATGGGGGGGGGGGAGAGGAAGGAACATAGGGATAGAGGATTGTGGTGGTCTCTCATGAAAAGAAGACACTACGCAAAGTTGTCGGGATGAGAGCGCAGAGGGAACTCCGAAACCCTCTTTTATTAGAAGCAATCTTTGTTAACGTAGTAATTTTGTTAATGTCCTATCACAAACGCATTACATCACACAACATGCACTGATCATTCGCATAAAGCATACAAAGCTGCAGAGTTTAAGTTTGCTACAGTTCTGGTTAAGAAATGGCAACAATTTGTCTTTGCTCCTTGCTCCGTGTTCCAGCCAACCACCAGAAGGCTCTGTTGTCCTAGTACGTACACAAAGAACAAAGAATCATAGTTCCCACATCTCCCCTGTTTTTCCTTTTTAAGAGACAGGGAGTGTTTTAGTCCCAACAACAGTCTTTGTCAGGCCCGTAGGCAAGAGTGCTGTGCATGCTGATGTTATCCACGGCGTTCGTGACTTCTTCAACCATCACAAACGTCCTCGTCTGGGTCATCACAGGTTGGTTCTCCTATCTCATTTTCGAATGGCAGTGGTTCATATGTGTTAGTTATTTGTTGATTCCAGAGAGCCATTACCTGTGCAGTGGCTTTTTTCTCAGCCAAGAGGGATAAACTGTTAGAAATAGTGCGTACAAAGATGGGTAATACACAAGGCAATACAACACATCCCGCAGCAATCATACCAATGAGCGCTACAATAGCTTGCAAACCAGGCAATTTTGGGAACCAGGATCCAAACATGTCTCTAAAATCAAGACCTAAAAAACGATATTGTGCCCCCTTAGATTCAGGTAAGTGAGTGTACAAGCAAATGGGATTACATTTGTCAGTGGTACATGAAGTAGAGCTTGATTTAACAGTGATATTAATATTTTGAGGGCCTCTTACTTGAGCAGAGTCAATAGGTGGGGTGTACCAGTAGTTGTAAACAGTGGTGGCCCCCACGTTAGTCCCGGACACCTTTTGAAAGAGATATTTCTTTTCCTGTAGATAAGATCTCTGCCAGCTGTGTGAGCCGCAGGTAACTCCTGCAGCGTCGTTAGGACCTTGACCTTTGCTGATGGCAAGGCAAGCATCAAAGCAGACTGAGGTGTTGGTACCCTCCCCCCGAGTGACATTATGGGTTATGTACCCATTTTTTGTTTGGTAGAGAACATTCCTGCAAGATCAGAACTGGAGCCACCTTTGTATGCATAGACATATAGGGATGCTGTAATGGGTCCCACTGCCTTGGGCTCATAGCACTGAATGCCTTCGGCAGTGTAACATCACGCATATTGAGTGTTGTTATGCAGACAAGGGGAGACCATCGTGGAGTTGCACTCAGGCTTCAAGGTATGATAGATCAGGGTGGATTGGGTTTTCGTTCCGCTGTGAGCAGTTTTGATGCAGGCGTCGCAGGAGGATGGGGTGGCTGTCGTATCGGCAGGAACGATGTGGAAACCCAGGAGGCAAATGATGAATGCAGTGGGCAGCTTCACGATGCTGATGTAGGCAAGGCTGGTTTGGGTAGAAAAGGCCTCATTTGTCCTCCGGTGACCCAGGTGGTGGCGTTGTTGTAGGAAACAGACACATACCCTCGTCCCCAGGTTATAAGTTCAGCTGGCCCGTGCCATGTGGGATCTGGCAACTGTCGAAAGTAGACTGGAGGTCTAGGAGCATCCTTGGGTGGAGAGCAAAAGTGTCAAGAGGCAGCAGCAGAAGCAGGTGTGCCAGACTCATTCAGGAAATTCAGTGTAAATAAGCTTGTTTTGCAGCATGGGTAGCCCTGGGGTGAGTTTCCCCATCGAGTTTTGAACTTTGTCAAGAGCATTCTTAAGGGTCAGATTGGCTCTTTCTACTATGGCCTGCCCTTGAGAATTGTATGGAATGCCAAATTTATGCAAAATGCCCCATTTTTTACAAAAGGTAGCAAAGTTGGCACTAGTATAGGCGGTGCCATTATCAGTTTTTAATTCTGAGGACTTTCCCAGGCACGCAAATGACTGGATGCAGTGGTTAATGACATGTTTTGTGGTCTCTCCTCTTTGCGGGGAGGCCATGATGAACCCTGAGTATGTGTCCACTGTAACATGGATATATTTCCATGGTGCAAAAGGCGCATACTGGGTTACATCCATTTGCCAAATTTGGCAGGCTTTTAAGCCTCTGGGATTTACTCCCATTGGCAGGGCAGGGGCTTGCTTGCTGCAAGTAGGGCATTGTTGAATAATTGCAGCAGCCTCTTGGGCGGTGATTTGGAATTCCTTCATAAGAGCCCTTTTATTTTGATGAAAATAGTTATGACTGTCCCAAGGGGTTAGGGGAGAAAGAAAGCGGATAGAATAGTAGCAGCAGATGCGGCTGAGTAACTTTGGTGCGCCATTGCCCTTCTGAAAACCAGGCACAGGCACCATATTGCTTCCCTCCATCTGCATATATAGTGATCGTAGAGGGAATGGGGGCTGTGGATTCTATTAATTGCCAATTAAAAGGAACCAGCTTAAGTAAATTAAGCCAGTCATCTGCAGGGAGATGGCAGGAAATAGTCACCGGCCATTCTCCCATTACAATTTGTAATGACTCTGAATTCAATAGCATTACCTCCCAATCGGACAATGACATGGGGACATATAGTACAGAGGGTTCAATAGCCATTAGGGCTTTACAACATTGACGCCCTTTGTGAATAAGTATAGAGAAGAGCAAAGGTTTGGGGTTAATGGATTTACGAGGGTATGAGGCAGATGTATCTATTCTAGGATGAGAAGTTTAGAGAGACTTTGAGCAAGAATTGCAGTAGGTAAGCACAGAAGGGAGAGCAAGAGAAGAAGAAGAGGGATTGGGTGAGGGGGGTCAGGAGAACGGGGGGAGGTTTACCAACCTCATTTGCCTCCAGGGGGGCAGTTGGTTTAAGAGACACAGGCACCACAGCGGGGGGGCAAGAGTTGTACAACAGGATTCACATAAGGAGGGGGTCCAGAAAGGGGGCCAAGTAGGGGTTGCTCTAGAGAGGAGAGAGACTCAAAAACCACCCTCCAAGCAATTAATATAGACGAAGGGGCCCTAGGACTTGCATGAAGGTATTTTCCAATCTCCTTCCATACTGTAGTTTTGATATTGCCTTTAGCCAGATAAGAAGGGCAGTGTTGCCAAATGTATTCTAGGAGTTCCTCAATAGAGGTTTTTGGGAGGGGGGCATGAAGGGAGCCCCCCCTTTTAAAGGTAAAAAAATTTCGTTTGGTCAATTCTCTGATTTCCTGAATGTGAGCTGCCTGCTCCTTAGAGAATCTACCACCCATACTTACGAGGGATCCGTTGTCGCCAGCGATTCAAGCGGATGGGGTGCACCAAGTCTATTCCAGACGATGAGAATGGGTGTGCCAAAGACGTATCTCTTTTGAGTGGATCACATCGGGGTCACCAGTTGTGGTGGTCTCTCATGAAAAGAAGACACTACGCAAAGTTGTCTTGGGATGAGAGCGCAGAGCGAACTCTGAAACCCTCTTTTATTAGAAGCAATCTTTGTTAACGTAGCAATTTTGTTAACGTCCTATCACAAACGCATTACATCACACAACACGCACTGATCATTCGCATAAAGCATACAAGGCTGCAGAGTTTAAGTTTGCTACAGTTCTGGTTAAGAAATGGCAACAATTTGTCTTTGCTCCTTGCTCCGTGTTCCAGCCAACCGCCAGAAGGCTCTGTTGTCCTAGCACGTACACAAAGAACAAAGAATCATAGTTCCCACAGAGGATGGATGGACAGATGTAGATAGATATAGGAGAATAGATGGATGGATGAATTGGGTGAGTGGATAGATAATAGATATGGATGGATGGATAGATAGGATATAGATAATAGATGATGGGTCGGTAGATTAGATAAGATAAGATGGATGGATGGATGGATAGGATAGGATATAGATAATAGATGATGGGTAGGTAGATTCGATTAGGTGGATGGGTGGGTGGGTAGATAGATAATAGATGATGTAAGATAATAAATAGGGTAGATAGATGACTGATAGGTAGGTAGGTAGATTAGATAGATAGAAAGATAGATGATAGATAAATAAATGATGGATGGATAAGTAGATCGATTAGATAGAAAGACAGACACAGACAGACAGATAATTCGGGCAATCAAATAATTTATTTAATGAGTTATAATAACATTTTGCCCTATGCATTGGGCCCAGAGAAACCCAGGCACCTTTGCAAAAGGGAGATGGAGGGGGAGGGGGGGAAGGGGCGGGAACGAAGGGAGAGAAAGAAGCGTCACTCTGCCTATGTTCAGAAACCTCTTGTTCTTCGCCAGGGCAGGAAGTTACCGCGGCAGAGGAACCCCCATGTCCTTTTCCCCTTGAGACGCGCCGCCCAGTTGGGAAACTCCAGCTCTGCACAAGCAGTCGGGCGCTTCCGCTTGGCACTAAGATGGAAGCTGATACTTGAGCGCCAAGTTTGCTGAGTTTTATTTTGGGGGGGGAATGGTGGTCTCTCGCGGGAGGGATCAGGGCAGAGGAAAGAGCACTCCCTCGTCCTCCTCTCTCCCCCCCGCGAAAGCCCAGCCCGGAAGAAGACTCAGCGATGGGAACGGATGGAGTGGTGGTTCTCAGCGGTGTGGGGGCTCCCTGGGAGACTCCAGCAGGTAAGGCGCACGGCGGAGCGCACAGATCGGGAAGCACGTTTTCTTTCGGGACTTCACTCCCTCCCTCCTTTCGGGGGAAAGGGGAGGGTCGTACTGGGCTGGAGGCAGGGGAGTGGGGTTTGGCCAGTCCCTGTCCCCTCGCCCACCAGTTCATCGGGGCGGCGACAGGGGCAGGATCTCCAATTGCCCACTGGGCTCGTGGTGGAACTCGGGAAAGACGCCGGGTTGGGATCTCGAGGAGGAAAGGAGAATTGGATGGGGGTAAGTTTTGGGGGCGGCTGGAGAGTGGGCTCTTCGGCCAGATCGTCGGGGCAGAGAGGCAAATGCTCCCTCTGCCTCCTTCAGCGCAAAGTGTGTGGGTGCCGCATCGTTAGCCGAGGCTAGTTTGCCCAAGAAGAGATCGTGACTGTGAAGGGTCCCTCTGGTTGTCGTTCCCCGTCCCCTCCTTCGTTTCTTTTCTGAACCTTTTGCTTTTATGACGCTGGTCTCGTCTCGGATGAGAGATCCCTGTTTTCGGGCCGGCGGCTTTTTGTTCTAAGGAGATTTATGTTCTAAACTTTCCGTAACACCGAGTCAACTTTTGTTTTGTTTTGTTTCTCCTTTCGCTTGGAGAAGCAGTATGAAAATAGTGAGAAATCCCCTGGCATGAAAGTGGCGTGTTTTTGCATTTCCTGGCTTTTTAAGGTTCCAGTTGGTCGGGATTCCATCCACCCCAACTTCTGGGTGGATCCCCAATCCAGTGGGACGAAGGGAAACTCTCCTGGGTGGATCCTTCTGCCGCCACGAATTGGACTAGCAGACCTCCAAGGTCCCTTCCGACTCTTGTTATACTACGTTATTATATGAATCGAAGTTGGCCTTTGGTGTTTACGTTTGCTTTCCTTTTATAATCCACTGATCGTTTGATCGTTTAAACTTTGACACTCGCAGCACTGTGGCCTGGAGTCTGCCTTCCCTTTTGATCTCCCTGAGGGAAGGCAGGATTATAAATATGACAAATATACCGAAATGTAAACCTTACAAAAGAAGCCCGTGAGAGAGGTTGACACGAGTGGAAACGATTGGCCCAAACTCTCCTGGCAGGGCCATTCAATCTGATTCTATGCTTTAAGGATTATTTCACAGTGACCCTGTCAATGTTTTTATGACCGTAATCTTTTCCTTGCTTTGCCATCACTATATTATAAAGGTAGTCCTCAATGTATGAACATGGTGGATCCTAAAATTTCTGTTGCTAAGTGGGACATTTGTTAGGTGAGACATTTGCTCCATTTTACCACCTTTCTTGTCATAGTTGTTAAGTGATTCACTGCAGTTGATCAGTTAGTAACCTGATTGTGATGTCAGTCTGGTTTCCCCATTGACTTTGCTTGTCAGAAGGTCTCAAAAGGTGATCACAGGACCTTGGGACACAGCCACGGTCATAAATATGAACCAGCTACTAAGCATCTGAATTTTAAAAAAAATACATTTTATTGAATACATATTAAAATATTGGACAGAGTGTGACCTTTCTGGCATTTTCTTTGCCATACATACTATAACTTAAAACAAATAACCTTCTACTTATGTTACATTGCTAAATTTGTACTATTAACATATCCAGTATATTCATTTATATTTACAAAATAAAACCTCATGTTTTGCTATTTTTATACAACCAATTTTCCACAAAACTCCATTGTATTTTCATAAATACCATCCAATTTCAATTCTACAAATCATTATTTTCTGTTCCGACCAGCTGCCAAGCACTTGAATTTTGATCACATGATCATGGGGATGCTACAGTGGTCGTAATGGTGAAAAATGGTCATAAGTCACTTTTTTTCAGTTCCATTGTAATTTTGAATGGTCACTAAATGAACGGTTGTAAGTTGATTACTACCTGCATAATATAATTATTGTATTTGTCTTTGAAGTCAAGCTTTTCTTTTTCCCTCCCTCTTCCTGGAAGATGAGGTCAGCATTATATAGGCTTTGGGAATCGAAACTTATTTCTTTAAGCTAAACATTTAGAACATGGGTGCCCGACTTCTTTGCTTGTCTTAGGCTGCATGTAAAATATCTAAAATAATTAATGTATACAAATAACATAATTTTAAAATTATTGTGGGGCTGTATTTGCTAGCTGTCCAGGGTCACATGTGACCCACAGGCCATAGATTGGACACACCTAATTTGGGTGAAATTAAGCATTTAAACTATGTATGTGGGAAAGATCCCTAATTTTCTTTTCTCATTTGCATGTCCTTTACTATTGTATTCAGAGTTGCAAGTCAGCACTATTGGCAGATTTGTTTTAACTCCCCAGGGCTGATTTTGATGATAAGTGCAGCTTTATGTTGCATGAGCCCCTTATCAATGCAGAAGCAGGAGTTTGCTCAATCCAGTTGGAAATAGAATAAGAACTGAATGCATCCTTAAGGGAGCGGGGACAGCTGGTCTGCTGTTCTGAATATTGCCACTTCCTCCACTCTTAAGTCCTCTTTTCTTTTTTAAGTCATGTGACCTTGAATAACACTAGCACTCAGATTTATATAGTGCTTTACAGCCCCGTCTAAGCGGTTTACAGAGCCAGCATATTGCCTTCAACAATCTGGGCCCTTATTTTACCAACTTCAGAAGGATGGAAGCTGAATCAACTTTCACCTGGTGAGAATCGAACACTATCAGGCTGCTTTGCACATTCAGCTGGATGTTTGGACTGGATGTGGCACTTTTACCAACCTACTGAGTCCTTCCCAAGTTTGCGAGATAGGCAGATTGATGTTTCATGGATACTAAAGAGACTGAAAGCTTTTAGCAGCCTCATCCTGTGTCCTTTTGCTCTCTTGTTTTCACTGCACTTTCATCTCTCACCCACATCCCTTTTAATCAACTTGCTTTCTCTTCCTCGCAGCTTATTAGCTATGTAGCATCTTGGGCCCTCAACATCTGGCAGACACAAGCTTCCATCATGCCGAACAACAGGATCCTGGACGAATTTGCGGTGGCCGAGGAGGCCCAGGAGATGTTGATGCAGCACCGTCCTCAGATTGAGCACCTCTTTCAGGTGGAGCTGAATGTCATGGGGGTACTGGGATCAGACCCCAAAGGAGCAAGGAAGATCTGGTTGCAGTTGCAAGGAAACCAAGAGAATCTTCACAGGGCAAAGGTCAGGCAAACTTTGATCCTTGATCCAGTTTAATTCCTTTTTTAAAAAAAATATTTTTTTTATCAATATATAAATTAAATATATAAATAAATATTATATTTATTTAATATATAAATAAAAAGAAAGCAATGTGTTCAAAGTCCATATATACAGTGTGTTGCTTGGTTGCATTGTTTGGAGTAACATTCGTCATAATCATAGTAATAGTCTTCTCTAATGATAATTTCATGACAACAGTGCTTTTCCCTCATAACATTGATACATATTAATTAGTAAAATTAATCAAAATTAATCACAATTAATAAGTTGCAATAAACAACCCTGATCGTGAGATTACAAATTCCTATAAAACAATTTATCATAATTTTCTCGTTTGCCATTGGGAAACAAAGTCTCCAGGCTAAATGCAGGCTAATGTTATTTCATGAGAAGAAAATTATTCAGTCTGATTAACAGCAATTTTTCAAGGCCTTGCTTGGCAGTTTTGTTTCCTAACTTCTGTCATCTAACTAACAGTGGTCATCTGAATCTGAAGTTGGAAATACTTGGGTAATTGTTGGTAATCTGGCTCTGTAAACTAAGTTGGGATGTTGGAAAAGCTGCTTTACCAAGAAAATGGTGTGATTTTAGCCTTGAAGTCACTATATTAGAAGAAATTTCCATTTGGTTCAATGCCAAGCCAGGAAAAAGACACTAGGAAGCTGATTGGAATGATAGTTTAATAATGAAACAGAACCACATGTGATTTTGGGCAGCTGACCACATGGAATTGAGAGTGGGTGGCTTTTATACCCTCCCTGGGCTCTCTGTTCCTGTGCAAGAACATGTATTGGCTGTTGTAGGAGTTATCCAGAGGTCATAGCTGACTTTATAGGTTGTCAGAGCTATGTTTAATTGAGGGTGATGCAATGTCCTTAGGAGATTGTGCAATGCCTGCTGCTAGATGGTAGTGGGTTAATACTATTTATGCCCTAAAGGGTCATGTCTTAATCCCATCATCCTGGAGCTGAAGGTCTTTTGTTTTGTAGATAGGCTGGTTCAGTCCTTCTCAATGGGCACAATATATCTGCTGGCGGCAGGGAGCTGGGGCTCTGAGTTTCTGTTCCCTTAAGATTTTTTATTTCTCTTTTAGGGGAAATATTTTATCTTGCCTTTTTAAATATTTCTCAAAATATTTCATTCTTCTAGCAGGGGGTGGCTTCCCACAATGACGAATGGAAGGTTGACTTGAGGAGATTTGACTTAAGTTTAGCTCTGTAACAGAGCTAAACAGTAAACATGAGTTAGTGCTAATGATCAGATGACTGCAAAGAATACAAATCCTTCCATTCCCCACCATTCAGTTAGAACTGATGAAGCTTCTTGGATGAGAAGCAAAACATTTTCATAGAAAAACAAACAAACCTAAGAAAGTCGCCTTTTGAAAAGAACTTTGGGGACAATACTGATTGGGGTTATTTTCCTCCAACTTTGGGGAGAAAAATATTTAATGTGAAAGCCCAAGATGGATTCATTATCCAACTTAACAGGGCATCTTTTAATTCCAAGAAATTTGCTCCTTGGTCAAGCAGGCGAGAATTGTCTCAAAATTTAGCATAGTTTCTAATCTGCTTCACCAAACGCTTCTGTCTTCAGATTGAACAATTTTAGTTTAATTTCATTTTATTTTTTTACTTCAGGAAATGGGTACAAAATGGGTGAGTTTTCTGGAAAAAAATAGAAGAATTTCTAATGCACTAAATTTGATTTACTGTATTTCCTTAATTACACCATTTGCTTATTTTTTCTGTATAAACAGAAGCAGTTCCTTATTTACATAACTCTGTACTTTGTAATTCTGTGCAGTCCAGTGTAGACAAAAAAAATGGCTTATGCAAGGATTCCTTGGATCACTTGCACAGTACAGGGAGTGTTTCAGTGTTGTTTTATGTTTTCCTTAGTTTTCCAAAAATATTTTAAGTGAATATCGCTTATTTGAAGTAGTTGAAACAGTACACTTGAATAGATTCAAAGCTTGGCTCAGAAACTGTTGTTGTTGTTACTACTACTACATTTTATTTGCTGGTTATCTTACTCTAAGTGTGTCAGACCCATAAAAAATGAAGATATAAAAAGGAAGCTTAAATTAAGCAAAAGTAAAATACAACAGTAAAACAACTAAAGAAAACAAAGAAAACACATCAATATGATTTGTTAAAAAAGATGAAGAGTGGAAGCATAGAATGGATTAGGGTTAGAGTTATTAATCTAGCAACCACCTCCAGAATTATGTTAAATATGTGTGTGTATGTGTGTGTTCCTGTGTTTGTGTATATACACACACACACACATATAAATACACACACACATATATCATAACTATGATTTATTTAACTGCATTACTCAAAGCAGAAGAAAAATAGTGGTGCTGTGAGCTATGACTATGCCAATTTTTAGCAAACCCAAGAAATAATACAATTACATTGTATATACATGTGCTTATGAACTCAAAATACAGAACTGGCCCACAGTAATCCATATTGTAGGCCCACAGTAATCCATATTATATCAGGTTATGAATAAATTGCCTCTTTCCAGAAATGGATTTTTCTTTTTCTTTTTTGTAGTGTTGGAAAAAGTTCTCTTCAGATGTAATTTTCTGTCTAAAAGTATTCTGTTTCAGACACATAGAATGACCATATTGCACCTTCTTGTGTTTTCCAGGAATACATCAAAGGTCTTTGTGCCCCAGAGGTTCAGGAGGAAGTAGAGTATCCTAAAGAGATGCAGTGCATCTTCTTAGGTGCCCATGGGTTATTTCTGGACTGCCTCATTCGAGGGACATCTGCGAGCCTCACCTTTCTACGCCCGGGCACTCTCCTGATCTCAGGATTGGCAGAAGCTTTTGTCATGGCTCACAGCCGGATCCAAGAATTTGTGGGGAAACACCAGAAAAACCCTAAGCTACCAGAAGAACGGGAGGCTCAGGTTAAACGGTCCTTCCGGGAACTGGTGGAGAATTATGATGACAAACATGCCATGGATCTTTTGATCTTGCCCACTTCGGTCAAAGAGGAATTGCTTTGTTTGGTCAAGGAGATTCAGGAAGAAGACAAGGAAGGACAAAGGAATGGCTATAAGACACCGTTTAGTTTCGGGAGAGATTGTTTACTGGGGTGGGAAGCCAACGCTGTGAATAGTGGCAGATCTGGGTCTCAAGATAGGCCTCAACCTGTCTTCGGCATACCTGAAAAGCTCCATCAAGTCCAGGAACAGAATAGAACTAGAGATTCCGGTCCTGACTGGACTGTGGAATTTACCAGGCCACAAGAATCCCTTCAGAAAGCTGCAGATTCGATGCAACTACCATACCCAGCTAGGCCTTGGGATGTTAGGACTAACTCACCTACTGTGGATGCAAAATCTCAGGACCAAAAACATCTTCATGTCCCATGGGATGATTTTTCCAGAAGTTCTGATGAAGCCCAATTGCACACTAAGCCACAGGGACATCTGCCTGACTTGAATGGTCCTCAGCATTGGCTTGAGGCCATGACCACTAAGAATTCTGGGCTTCCCAAGAGTTCCTCTAAACCAATTCCAGCTACCTCTCAGATTCTATCTGGATACAAAGTCTTGAGAGAAAACTTGGAGGATCATCAAACAGTAGAGAAGAATCCCCTTTGGGCAACAGAATCGAGTCTCGTTAGTTTGCCTGAGGAAACCACTGAGGAGGAGGCAACATCTGACATTTTGCTGTCATCGTGGACTGAAAAAGAGTTCAAAATGAGGCTAAACTTCTTTAAAACGATGGGCTACGAAGAGCACGTGGTCAAAAAGATACTATTGGAGGGTGGAGTTCAGGAAGCCCCTTCAACTATCTTGGATAGAGTCCAGATGATGGCAGCAGGCTTGCCTCAAAACGAAGATACCTCCCCACCTCAGGAAGAGCCTGAACGACAAGGGCTCGATGCTTTGTCTCTGGAGGACCCATACGATGAAAACAGTTACGTCAAGGAACTGATCAAAACGGCAGTGGTCAACTGTGGCCATTGTCCCAGCAAGATCCCCACAGAAATACAAACAGGAGCCCCATTGGCAAGTCTCCTGAGGCAGCTCAATGAGAAAGGGGAACATCAAGATGAAGATGAGAGTGCGATAGGGGGATCATCAACGAAGCCAGAACATGGAGGCCAGTTTGGCACCCAGAGGGCAACCATTTTGAATCACGGGGAATCTTCTCAGCAGAAGGCTCACCCGGAAGAAAGGTGGAATGGTGTCCTTTCGAATCACAAGGGTGTCCATGTCCCAGCAAGTAATCCTGGAGTTTCTCCCACTGCTAATTTTTTGTCCTCTCTATTGGATTCTGAGGTGACCCAGTTAACCGAAAGCACCAGCGTGGAAGCTCTTCACCAGGCTTCCATTTCTACAGTAACTGGAGCTCAGCGCTTTGAGGAGGCTCTCCAGACTGAATTCAAGCTCAAGTTGGCCAACACACCAGGGAAGAAGAATTTGCGGATGGTCATTATTGATGGTAGCAACGTGGCCATGATGTGAGTTGGGGCTGGGGAAGAAAATCTGATAAAAATCCAATTCTTATCACTATAGCCTCCCTTTCCCTCTCCTTTCCCCTCTCCCTCCCCTCCTCTTTCTTCTCTCCCCTCCCCTCCTCTCTTCCTCCCCTCCTCTCCTCTCCCTTCTTCTCCTCTCCCCACCCCTTCTCTCTTCTCACCCTCCCTTCTTTCCCCTCCCCTCCTCTCCTAAGGATAAGAGTCATAGACTTGTTCCAACTTTGTGGGCCATTCTTTACCTAATATACAGGTTTGTGCTAATTGCCTCCACTTTTTTCACGAAGTCCTTCCTGTTTCCTCCTACATGCTGTCATTTGGAGGGCATCCCACAAGTGACTCAATTGACTTTCCCACGTTCCTGACCTTAGACTTTCATAGATCTAAATCTCTACCTGTTTTCTTTTCTCAGGCATGGTCTGAACCAATTCTTTTCATGCCGAGGAATCGCCCTAGCTGTGCAATATTTCTGGGACCGAGGCCACCGTGAAGTGAATGTCTTAGTGCCCGCTTATCGAATGGAAGAAGATTCCAATGTGAGAGGTGGGCAGTTTTTGCTTTTTTGTTTTTTTGTTTTTCAAAAGCAGACACCTGAAACACCTTTTGGCTGATTTCCTGCAGGAATTTTATTCAAATCATGGATGGCTGAAAAATGTATTGAATCTACGGTATGTATTTGCAAATGAATGAAATGGGGATGCTGGTTATTTAAACATCATATGGAGGACTTCCACCAGCATTATCTAAACAGAGGCATTTGTAGCAGTCTAATGGCTCAGTGGCTATTGATCAGAAATGTCAGCAGTTTGGCAGTTCGAATCCCTAGTGCTGCGTAATGGAGTGAGCTCCCATTACTTGTCCCAGGTTCTGCCAACCTAGCAGTTCGAAAGCATGTAAAAAATGCAAGTAGAAAAATAGGGACCTTTGGGTGGGAAGGTAAGTGTTCCGTGCGCCTTCGCTGTTTAATCATGCCGGCCACATGACTACAGAGACGTCTTTGGGCAGCGTTGACTCATTGGCTTTGTAACAGAGATGAGCATCGCTCCCTAGAGCCAAAAACGACTAGCACATATGCCCCATATTCACGGGAGGAACCTTTACCTTTAATAATCCAGGGAAAGAGAAGCCAGATACTACTACCCTGGCTTTTCTAGTAAATACTAATATTAAAAATAGTTACTCGCCGATTTGTTGCAATGTGGAATGTTTCTTCCCATTTATTTCTTTTATTTCAAGTATATTTATACCTTGAATGGCCTGCTCTCCCCATGTCCCTTTCAATTCTCTTGTGAGATTGAGGAGCCAATCAGATGCATAGATTGGAGCTCATCAGCCCATCAGATGCATAGTTTGAGGTTAGAACTCGTTAACAAATCAGATACCTAGACTGAAGGTGGAACTCATGAGCCAATCAAATGCATAGATTGAGAGTAGAACTCACCAGCCAATCAGATTCACAAATTGAGGGTGGCTAAAGATTTCAGTGTGAGCCTCCCTAATTCTTCAACCATACTGGTGGCTACTGCAGCAATCCTTCATGGATTAATTTAAGGAAGACATCTTGTTGATATCTAGTGGAACTTCATTTGTGTTGAGCTGCAATCAATAAGCAAATCTACTCGTGTATTTTGACCACTGTATTCTTTTTTTCTTTTTCCCTGCTTCCCTACCCCTTCCCCAATCCCAGAGAGGCACTTTTTGACTGAGCTGCACAACCTAAGAATCCTGTCCCTTACACCATCACGGAAAATCGACGGGAGAGGCATTGTCCCATATGATGACAGGTGAGCTCCATTGTTGGATTAGTTACTAAAAGCAGTCAGTGTTTCCTGGAGTTTCTAACCTTGGTTGTTTGCTTGCAGATGTTTCATTACCCAACTAGGTAATGTCATTGGTGCTGGTAAGTGTGGGGATAGTTCCCTGTTTCCATCCATCAGTTTATCCTGCCAGTGTTGGTGAGAGTGTGCTTTCCTCCTTCGTAGTTTCTTGATTGGGGTGTTGCTTTCTGCTTGTTTGTCTTGTATTAATCCTTGGTTTTGGTTGCTGGAAAGGATGTGTACTGGTTTGTTTATTCCCTTCTTAGCTTTTTATTGTCTCTTTTTAATGGTGTGTAAATATGGCTTATCACCATGTGTTTATTGGTGGCTGATTTGTCTGAAAGCCAAGCTTCCAGGAATTCCCTTGCATTTTTGGATTTAATGTGGTTTGGGATGTTCAGATTCCCAGTTGAAACTAGGTTTGAATTTGCCCTGTTGTAAGATAATCTTCTATTGGAACAAAAGTTTTTGTGCCTGCAGAAGTGGTTGCTGCTTGTTTAATTCAGGGGGTTGAGTCACCAAAGGAATATGGAAATCAATGCACCTCAGAGTGGATATGGAGCAATTCTGTTTGGAGTGGAAACAACACCTTCAAACTGTTGTCCCACCACTCCATGCCCCTGTTCAAAATCATCTTCATAGTTTATTTTTTTATTATTAGATAACTTTCAAAATCTGCTTCTTCTTGTTCTTCTACAGGAGGTGCCCAAGATAGTTTAGACCAGGGGTCAATAACCTTAAACACTCAAAGAGCCACAAAGGTCCTAACCGGAAGCCCCCTGTTCAATTCTGGAGTTGACCGGAAGAGTCTTCTCCTAGTGCAGCGTCCTTTTTTCTCTGCTAACCGAAGTCCGGTTCTCCCCACCATAGACTCTCCTCCTAGCACAGTGTCCTTTTTCCTCTACCTCTCCTAACTGGAAGCCCTATCAATTGTGGAGCCGACCAGCAACAGGGAGCTGCAGCAGAGGGATGAAAGAGCCACATGCAGCTCCAGAGCCATGGGTTGCTGACAGCTGGTTTAAGCTAACTTGAGAATCCCTCTTGGGACCATTACTGACTTTGTGGTAGAAATGACAATATTACAATATAAGACCCTTGTTTTTTGAAAAGACTCAAGAGGCCAGAACACACACAAGACCCATGATGGCGAACCTATGGCATGCGTGTTGGAAGTGGCACGCAGAACCATTTCTGCCAGCATGTGAGCTGTTGCCTGGAACTGATTCACTGCGCACGCATGTGCGCCCTTCCACCAGCCAGCTGATTGTCGGGTATCTGCCATGCATGCACAGGTGGTGGTGGGCACAGGTGGGGTCACAAGCGCATTGCATTATACATGCAGGGATACATGCGTGTGCACTTTTGGCATGAGATGACAAAAAGGTTAGCCATCCTTGCCCTAGACTAATGTTGTCAGTTGCTAAGTCGTGCCTGACTGTTCGTGACCCCATAGATCATAGCATACCAGCCCCCCACCCTGTCCTCCACTGTCTCCTGGACAGTATTTACCCAAATTCATGTCTATTTCCATCGATGACACCATCTAACCATCTCATCCTCTATCATCCCCTTTTCCTTTTGCCTTCAACCTTTCCCAACATCAGGATGTTTCCCAATGAGTCCTTGATTCCCACTTGTATTTGAGCTTGACCAACATTAGCTAGGGATATTCTTCAATTGCTTTTACGTACTCAAAACAGCTCAGTCTTCTAATAATGTAATCTTACTCGTGGTCTCAAATGCATCAAGTTGTGTGGATTTTTGTTTCTGTACAAAATGCAGAGGATTGACGTTAAAGATGTGGAAGGCTGCGAAGATTTTCCCACATCATCAGGTATTTTCCCACGTTGTGCTTTTAAAGTTGTAGCAACGTTTCGGCAGAATCTCATCTGCCATCATCAGGCTTCTGTATTGTGTTTGTCTATGAGTCAGACTTTTACAGTTGTTTCAGTTTTAAATTTGGGGCTAGCCTACTGCTGTGCCAGAATGGTTTTTTCTTCATCCTGATTGGTTGGGAGTCTTGGTCTGTGTTTATTGGTCTTGGAGTTTGCTGTGTTCTGCTTGATTGGTATTTCTAATATCTTCTGTCTGTTTTGTGGCTCTTTTTGTGTCTTGATTGGTTGGCAACATTGTGTTCCTGTATTGGAGGCTTTTAGTGCAGCTTGGCTCTGAGTAAATGGACGGCTATCATTTGTTAGAAAGCTAGGTTTCATCTAGGTGTCTGGTTGGGGTGTGTTTGAGCTGGAGGTATCAGGGAGGATCTGTTTGTGCCCAGGTGTTTGCCTGGCTAGTGGTGGAGATTTTCTTGTTTGTGAGTGCAGGCTTCCAAATAATGTATGTATGTATGTATGTATGTATGTATGTATGTATATACACACACACATACATACACACATACACACATACATATATATGTATATATACACATATATATAAACACACACACACACACACACACACACACACACATATATAAAATCCAGGCCCTCTTCTCTATTCTCTTCTCTATTCAGTGTAGTTTCTGGATTACAACAGTTCACTTAGTGACCATTTGAAGTTGCAAGGGCACTGAAAAAAGAGAGTTATGACCCTCTTTCCCACTTAATGACTAACGTAGCAACTATGGCCACATGAGCAAAATTCTGATAGTTGGCAACTGACTCATATTTATGACAGTTGCAGTATCCTAGGGCCACATGATCACTTTTTTTGATCTTCTGGCAAACAGAGTCAGAAGCCAGATTCATTTAACGACCATGTTACTGACTTAGCATTGTTGCGATTCATTTAACAACTGTTAAATGGTCATAAAATGGGGCAAAATTCACTTAACTGTTTCATCTAGCCACATAAATATTGAGCTCAATAATGGTTGTAAGTCAAGGACTACCTGTAGTAATCTTGTGTGAGTTGGCTTGTACAGGGTTTTTTCAATTCTTCATTCACCAGCAAATATATCCATTTAAATGTGCACATGAGCTGACGCATGAAGTCAAAACACGCTTTGGAGTTTTGAAAATGAACCTTTCTTGTAAGCCAGTAGGATTTTTTTGAAACTCTTAGATGCAAGATGGCAAATGCATAACAATGGATTAAGAATAGAGTAGAGTAGAATCGAATCAAATAGGATAGGAAAGAGAATAGAGTAGAGTAGAGTAGAGTAGAGTAGAGTAGAGTAGAGTAGAGTAGAGTAGAGTAGAGTAGAAGAGGAAAGAGAATAGAATAAAATAGAGTTCAGAAGAGTAGAGTAGAATCGAATCAAATAGAATAGGATAGGAAAGAGAATATAATAGAGTAAAATAGAATAGAATAGAACAGAACAGAACAGAATTATTTATTGGCCAAGTGTGATTGGACACACAATGAATTTGTCTTTGGTGCATATGCTCCCAGTGTACATAAAGAAAAAATAAAATACACTCACAAAGAATCATAAGATACAACACTTAGTGATAGTCATAGGTTACTAATAAGCAATCAAATCATACATAGGTTACTAATATGCAATCAAAACATACTAAGAAAACGAAACAATATAAATTGTAGAGATACAAGCACCATGGTTATAGTGATAAGTGGGAAGAGATAGGTAATAGGAAGGATGAGAAGAAGAATAGTAATACAATCTTACTAAGCAATTTGACAGTGTTGTGGGAGTTAGTTGTTTATGGGAGTTAGTTGTTTAGTTAAGGATGGGGGCAAATTCAGAAAGTTGGCTTAGGGTAGGATAAAGCTACTGATCTCCTGCCTGTCATCAAATTTCTCCATTGAGATCAACACTTGAATTAGTACAGATGAGAAATTCTAACACAGGGCCTTACACAAAACAAACATTCCTGTTTCAGCATTATTAATTCCTTCTTCATTAAAGAAAAGGACAGAATTTGAAACAGACCATTCTTCTTTCGATCAGAAAAGTAGATAGGATAACAGTTTGTGTATTTGTGTGCAAGCACCTATATTTGTGTTGCATACTGGGGAAGCATTTGCAGCCAGCTTGCTGTTTGCTGCGGGAACTTTGAAATGTGTTATTTGATTAATAGCAAGGATCAAAATTGGTTGCTTCATTTGTGCTTATGACCTTAGGACAAAAACAAGAAAACTCCTGCCAAGGAGCAAGCTTTTATGATAAAGGACACTATTTGTAGCTCTGGGATAAGTGTGTGCTGGCCTATTGGTAAAGACAACCACCTCTCAAGAAGATTGTGTTCTGACCAAGGCTTATGGAGACGCTAACAAACACACGTTAGTCCCCAAACCCTTTTTTCTTGATTTCAACAGCTGTGAATTTTAGTCACTCACAGCCAGTAATCAACTTGAAACAGTTTGTAAATAGTTCCATGGAAGTTTGCCAAAGTTCTTCAGGATAAGTCTGATAAGCACACATCTTTATCTTCCTTGAAATGCTGCCAATGACTAAATATCCAGTTAGTTATACGTGGTCAAAAGAGAACACAAATTCAACACAGATTTTCAGGTTTCAAACCAACCAGTATGATCAAAGTTGCTTCCTGCAAAGATTCCTGTCCTTTTGCTCCTCCTTTATGTCTTATGGGAGGGCCAATCACCTCCAAGCCTTACTCCTGAGTCACCCCTTTTGTCTTAACTGTTCTTGCCTTCTGGCAGCTCTGCGCACACGTGCACCGGGAACAGGCTCCCCTTGTTCCTCTGCCTTGCTGCTGTCAGATTCTGGGGGCTCCGGAGTCAGCACATAACCCCCAGATGGCCCTGGCCCCATCTCTGTATCAGACACAGGACCCTCGTCCAAGTCCTCCCCAGACTCCCAGATTGGCATATATTCCTCTCCACTGTCCGACTCTGCTGCCATCTCTGCAGGCTGCTGACTGACCATAATAGGTTGAAAGTTCAATCCTAGGTAGCAGCAAATGTTTTTTTTTTTTCCTAGGGTGCAAAGAAAAAACATCTGCTGTAAACTCTGCTGTGTGGCATGAGGAAGGGCATCTGGCCAGTAAATGTTCAGCTTCATC
This sequence comes from Pseudonaja textilis, assembly GCF_049901715.1. NCBI lineage: Eukaryota > Metazoa > Chordata > Lepidosauria > Squamata > Elapidae > Pseudonaja > Pseudonaja textilis. Next base: position 110,628,153 of record NC_142008.1, read on the forward strand.
CAGTCACTCCGGCTGTACCCCAAATTAAGGGCTTACAGGGTCGTAAAAAGGGACTATTTTATCTGTAGCAGGGTTGAAATGAAGGGTCTTTGGTGCTCTCCGAGCTTGGTTGTTTTCCTGCATACATTTTCTTACCCAAACTAGGTAATATCATCAATGCTCGTAAGGAATGGATCAATAGCACTGATGATGTCATCTAGTTTGGGTAATGAAACATCTGCAAGAGAACAAGCTCAGAGAACACCAGCGACCAAAAGTTGCTGTTCCACCTTTAAAATATTTCAAATTGCTTCTTTGGGCAGGAAATATTGCTTGTGGCCAAATTTGGGGAAATTGAGATGAACATGCAGAGAGAGCTTTTTTTTTCTTTTTTCTTTTTTGAGAATTATCCACCCAGTTATTTCAACATTTGCTGAGCAGAACTGGTGGATAATAATGAAGTCATTCTTTTACAGGGACTGGTAATGGGATTTTCCCCAGGGCTTTCTCGGTTTCAAGGCAAATGAACGGCTTCATTTTGTGTGTGTGTGTGTGTGTGTGTGTAGGTCACATGAGTCCTTAGACACCAAATGGAAGCAGGAAATGATTCTGCCAACCGATTAGACACACAGTGAAAATTTAATTTTGGAGTCAAATTCCCTGTCGTACTAAGGAACAAAAACCTGTTGCGGCCATTAAAACAGACAACAGGATTTATTGCAACTAAGTATTAAGTTTACTAAGCGGTACTTTGCTACTCAACTGCTTTGAAATTCACCCAGTTTAGTACTCAACACATTTTTGACACAAAAAAGTTTGTCCCGGCACTTGTTTGTTTGGTACTCAATGCACAAAGTAGAATATGTCAGTGTCGGCTGCCTTGTGGCTTACTAGATTATTCCTTATGGGAAAAAAATTGTTTAGTACTCATCGCTTTTGGTACTCATCTTACCTCCCAGAACCAATTAACAATGAGTACCAAGGCACCATTGTATTTACAATGATTTAATAGCCCTCTTGCCTCACAAATAATCCTAGAAATAGAAATTTGGGCTCTTGCGCAGAGTTTGAATTTATTCACTTTGATGGCCCGTTCTGATTCTAAAGATCTGTGAAAAGAAGTAGGGAGATAACTTGTATGTGCCTGTGGTTGGAGCCCCTAACTTCCTAAGCTCTATTGTGGTTTATTTTTGCATGTACTCACTTTTCAGTTGAACTAGTTCAAAGAACTATAGCTTAGTGTAAGTGTGAGCCACCTTGGATATTCCAGCAGATGCTTATCTTGTTGGATACAGAAAATAACAATATTTGGAGAACTATTCCCAGCTGAATGTGAGGTGTACATTTAACAGTTGATTATGATTAAGTGAGGATTTGATCCTTAGTCACTCCTCCCAAACTCTAGATAGCCATCACTCTGCTAAGTACCTAATTTCCACAACACTGTCTTATGCTTAAAGATATTTATCCATTTAGTAGGGCGGTATTGCTATTATCCTTCTTATCTTTTTCATCTTATCTTTCCTACTACCTTCTCCTGGGGGTATCTTACGGTTTTATCACTTGTTGTTTGCATCTTATGAATTATGATAATTGTATCTATCTTATAGGGATGTGGTGGCTCAGTGGCTAAGATGCTGAGCTTGTTGATCAGAAAGTTGGCAGTTCAGCAGTTCAAATCCCTAGTGCCATGTAATGGAGTGAACCTCCGTTACTTGTTCCAACTTCTGCCAACCAAGCAGTTCAAAAGCATGTAAAAAATGCAAGTAGAAAAACAGGGATCCCTTTGGTGGGAAACTGACAGTGCTCCATGTTCCTTTGGCATTTAGTCATGTTGGACACATGACCATGGTGATATCTTTGGACAGCACTGGCTCTTTGGCTTTGTAATGGAGATGAACACCACCCCTAGAGCCAGAAACTATTGGCACGTATGTGCAGGGAAACCTTTACCTATCTATCTTATGATTTATGATCTGTGACTTATCACTTTGTTATTTGTATGTACACTGAGAACTTAGGCACCAGAGATGAATTCCTTGTATGTCCAATCACACTTGGCCATTCAAGAATATTCCAATTCTAATTCCAATATATCAGCCTGGTAGAGAAAGAACAGGAAATGGTGTAGCGGTCCCATTGTTTTTTTCAGCTGAGGTTCAAGAGAAATCCTAGATTGTTTGTTTCTTCTCACTTTTATTTTCCATCATTCAGTCTTGTCCGAACCTTGGCGATTTTGTAGGCAAGTGCTCTCCATGCTACCCTTTCAGGCACAGCTTCTTTCAGTTGCTGGATGTTCATCGTTGCATCAACATCTTTGATGGCATCAATCAAGCAAATTCTTTGCTTGCCCATATTGTTATTCCACCAACCCTTCCTAGCATTGACTTGTCCAATGAATTGGCACCCATGACATGGCCAAAGTAAATCAGACATACTCTTCTGACTTCATGTCCATCCATCCATCCATCCACCCACCCACCCACCTACTTACCTATCTACTACCTATCTGTATCTTGGCTTTCCTATGTTTACAAATAACTCAAGGTGGCAAATATATCCAACTTTCCTCCACCTACTTTCCCCACAGCAACAATTTTAAGAAGTGAGTTGAGCTGAGAGAGAGAGGGACTGGCCCAAAGTCACCCAGTTGGTTTTTCATGGTTAAGGCAGGACTTGAACTCACAATCTCTTGCTTTCTAACCTGGTGTCTTTGTGGTTGCAAACAACGTGGCTATCTCAGTAACTCATGGATCAATAATGGTAGACCGAAAAGAGATTGTGCTCTGTTGTTGGTATGGCTGTAAAGGAGAAACAAGTCTTGCTTCCTAGACAAGACCTTTGTCCTTCCAGATCTTTTGCAATGTGACAAGTATCCATGATAGATGTGAATCTTTCCTCAAAGGAAGTTTGAGAACCTTGAAACAGACATGGTAAAATTATACCAATTAATTTCGCTATTGGGTCTTCTTTTACATGTCTTTCATTGGACTACAGAATGATGTTGAAACTAGCAGAACAGACCAACGGGGTTATTGTCACCAACGACCAGTTCCGGGACCTTGCCAAAGAATCGAAGAGATGGATCAAGATAATCAAGGAGAGGTGAAGATGGATTCTTGAATTTGGGAGCTTAGTGGGGTAGAGCAAGAGGCAATATTTTTTATGAAAGGAGCTTCTAGATCAGGGGTGGGGAAGCATGGCCCCTTTATGACTTGTGGACTTCAATGCCCAAAATTCCTGAGCCAGGATGACTGGCTCAGGAATTCTGGGAGTTGAAGTCCACATGTCACACAAGGGCCATCATTCCCACCCTGATCTAGAAGGTCCTTTCATAAAAACATGTATAGATGGTTCTGGAGTTTACTTTCTTTTTTGAAATATTTTTTATTGTTTTATATCATACATTTCCTTTCTATGTTGAGCAGTGTGCTCTCTAGGTGTCTAAGGTGTAACATACAAACATCATCATCAATATATATATATATATATATATATATATATATATATATATATATATATATATATATATATATGTTTTCTGAGGTTCTCATGGTATTTATATGTAGATCTTTGGTTGTTCGGGTTTTCTCCCGCGTAAGATTTGAAGTATCTAGGCAACGTTTCGATGAAGTCTCATTCATCATCTTCAGGCTTCTGTCTCCAGCTCTGTGCTTCTCAGAGTAATGAGAAGAGTTGCCTAGATACTTCAAATCTTACGCGGGAGAAAACCCGAACAACCAAAGATCTACATATATATATATATATATATATATATATTTTCTTAAGTTTTCATGGTACTTACATGTATGGCATTCGGCTTTGTTCGAGTATTTTCCCACGTCATAGTAGTTGTGCTTTTAAAGTTAGAAGTGACGTTTCAGCAGAATCTCATCTGCCATCATATATACAGAAGCCTGATGATGGCAGATGAGATTCTGCTGAAACATTTAGGGCAGCCTATTGCTGTGCCAGAATTTTTTTTTCTTCACACTGATTGGTTGGGAGTCTTGGTCTGTGTTTATTAGAAACACCAATCAAGCAGAACACCTCAAACTCCAAGACCAATAAACACAGACCAAGACTCCCAACCAATCAGGGTGAAGAAAAAAACATTCTGGCACAGCAATAGGCTGCCCCAAATTTAAATCTGAAACCACTATAAAAGCCTGACTCACAGATGAACACTATACAGAAGCCTGATGATGGCAGATGAGATTCTGCTGAAACGTCGCTATAACTTTAAAAGCACAACTACTATGACGTGGGAAAATACCTGAACAAAGCCGAATGCCACATATATATATATATATGTTTTCTTAAGTTTTTGTGGGTACTTACATGTATGGCATTCGTCTTTGCTCGGGTATTTTCCCACGTCATTGTAGTTGTGAAGATGAACACTATACAGAAGCCTGATGATGGCAGATGAGATTCTGCGAAATGTTGTTACAACTTTAAAAGCACACTACAATGACATGGGAAAATACCGAACAAAGCTGAATTTTATATAAAATTCAGCTTTGTTCGGTATTTTCCATGTCATTGTAGTTGTGCTTTTAAAGTTGTAGCAACATTTCGGCAGAATCTCATCTGCCATCATCAGGCTTCTGTATATATATATATATACAAATATGATAACATCAATCATATTATAACATATACCGGTATTATCTCCCATTATAGTTATCAATTATATAACTGTCAGAAATATTTACACATCTGTTTTTCTTTCTCCTATAAACCATATTTCACCTAATTTCACTCCTCTTAACCTCAATAACTGTCATTTAACCATTTATAGAATAGTTCCCATGTTATGAAATAGTCCGAATCTTCTTTTCCTTTAATTTTTAGGGTTATCCTATGGGGAGAAATAGGGTGAGACCCTGACTTCTTCCTGACAGGAATTTTTTGATTGATATACAAAGGTTGAGAGAGTCAAGGAAGCTGAAGATTTGCCCTCAAAAGTCAGGTTTTAAAATCAGGCAACCCAGAAATAGGCATTTGATACAGTCCCTTGAGACTGTACCATCTGGTGTGCTCTGAGGGGAATTACACATTTCAGTGTCTTTCCACTAATTAGCAGGCCACGCATTGAAAACTTAAGATGTCAACAAGGGCAATTCCAAGAGTCCTTTATTTCTACACTTCAAATTTCCAAGCTTGTGGGGAGCAGGGAGTTTCTTTTGAGAAGTGGTAGAAACCACAGGCAGACAGTTTTAATTTTCCCTGTGTTTCTCCTGGGAGGCTTTAATTACGAAAACAATTTTTAAAAAATCTACTTATTTCCTACTTTACTACTTATTACAAAACCTATGACCTATGACCAATTGCTTAGTTAATGTAATCAATTGATGTAATTAATTAGGGAATACTTCACGGGTAGGCTTCAAAATTTTTAGCAAAGGGTTCTTGCCTAGTTGCTGGGTGGGCGTGGCCATGGTGGGCGTGGCCTAGTCGGCCTCCTGCACCATGGCAGGCGGGGGGGCATTATTGCCCTCCACTGACTCCAGAGGCTTTCTTCGAGCCTCCAGGAGGGTGAAAACAGCCTCCTTGGGCTCTGCAGGCTCTCTGGAAGCCAAAAACAGACCCATTTCCAGCCTTCCCAAACTTTTGGGAGGCCCGTTTGTGCCCTGAACTTGCCTACATCCAAAACGGGCCATTTGGGGACTCCTGGAGGGGGAAGATAGTGTGGGTGGGGCAGGACCAGCCAGGAGTGGGATTTGGGGGTTCTCTGAACTGCACAGAATCTTAGCTAGGGGCCTCCCTAACCCCTGTGAACCCCCAGCAGCCCACCCCTGAATAGCTTGCCTCTGGAGTTGTGGGTCTTCCATCACTGTAGGTTTTCAAAAATAGACCAGGTAATCAATTGATTAGGATCGTACAATGGTCTCCTGCTTTGAACGGTGGGTTGGACTAGAACAGGGGTTGCCAACCTTTTGGACCTCAGGGACTACCAAACTCATAATTTTAAATCCCAGGGTTCTGTGGGCATGGCCTAATTTGTGGGTGTGGCTTGGTGGTCATGTGACTGGCTGGGCATGGCTTGTATGTAAATATTATAAATATTTATATAAATATTGAGTGTTTTATAAAAAAAGAGCAACCTTTACCCCAAATCAGGCAAAGCAGGCAGGCAGATTGAGTTGCTCACAGAATCACTGATTCATTCAGATACCTATCTGCCATCGGCTAGCTCAGTCTGTCACATAAAATTTGCTAGCAAGCAAACTCACAAAATTAACTCACAACACACCATATATGTAAATACTGTGTTTCTCATATAATAAGCCAGGTTGTTTTTTTTTTTTTTGAGCCCTGAAAAAATGGCTAGGCTGTCTTTTCAGGGGTGACTTAATTTCCACCCCCACTTGCATCTTCGGGCGGGTGGGCGGTGACGGCTTGGATGTTGACCTCGGCATTAGTGGGGCAGTTCGTATCGGGGTCAACGCAGGTAGCACCATATCGGGTGTGCAACAAAAGTACTTCCTAACGGCAAGCCCCCCCCCCCCACCATTCCCCCCATTTTGCATGTTTTAATATAAGCCTTAATTTGGGGGGAGGGGCTTAATTTCATTTCATGCCTATAAAACATGCTGGGACTTCCTATTGGGGGAGGCCATATTGTTGGAGAAACAGGGTATTGATTTTTTTTTATAAAATAGAGAACAACTTTTACCCAAATCAGGCAAAGCAGGCAGGCAGATTGAGTTGCTCACAGAATCATTCAGTGATCTATCTATGTGCTGTCGGCTAGCTCAGTCTGTCACATAAAATTTGCTTGCTGTGAATCTGCACTGAATAATAGAACTTTCAGTCCTAAGGGAGGTTCAGCTGTACTTAAAAGCAGAGTTGAAGATCTAAAGATTAGCTAGAAAGCAAGAAATCCAACTATTTCCTGCCTCCTAGCTAATCTAAATCTCCCGGCACAGCAGAACAGCTGATGGTCAGAAAAATAGCAATTTAGCAGGCAAGTTTGCCGGGTAAGGAGTGAGTGGGCGGGGAGGGTTCCTGCCGGCCAAGTGGGTGGCGCAGCCTTGTGTTTTGGCACAGCCTGGATTAATTGCTTTGGGGGAGTGCTCTGGGGGTGAGATTTCTCTGCAGCCCAACAAAATTTTCTCATGGCCCACCAGTTGGCAACCGCTGGACTAGAAGACCTCTAAGGTATCTTCCAGCCATATGATTCTCTGCACAATTGAGCCCAACATTTCCGTTCCTAAATGAGACAGTGGCTTAAGTGAGCTTTGTCCTATTTTACGACCTTTCTTGCCGCAGGCATTAAGTGAATCAGTACAGCTGCTTAGTAGCATGATTGTTAAATGAATCTGGCTCCCCTCTCCCATTGGCTTTACTTGCCAGAAGGCCGCAAAAGGTGATTATGCATGACCCTGGGACACTGCAACCATCATAAATACAAGTCAGTATTAATGAATATTTAATTAATGAATTAAAATTAATGAATTTTAATTATTTATGTCCATGGGGATGCTGCAACAGCCATAAATGTGAAAAACGGTCCCGAGTCTCTTTTTTTCAGTGCCACTATTGCAATTTCGGTCACTAAATGAACAGCTGTTAATTCAAGGACTATCTAGTGCTATATTGTGTATTATCCAATGCCTATGTCTACACTTATTGGCATATCTTACTCCTAAGCAGTCTGCTCTTCTTTGTTGCTTGGGCTTACAACCAGACTTTAGCCAACATTTAGCAACCTTCAAGTTGGTTTCTGTTGCTATCTGGTGAAGTTCTCAAATGCTGGTTTCTCATTTTGTGCTGGGGTTGGAGAAGGAAGCTCCTCGGGATTTCTGCTGGAAAGTGAATCTGCTGGGATCTCCTTCCCCATTCAGCTTGTCTGTGCTGGTTTGGTGAAGTCCAAGCTTGCTCCTCCTTGACCATTTAGTTATTTATTTATTACTATTCTTCTTCTCATCCTTCCTGTTACCTATCTCTTCCCACTTATGACTATAACCGTGTTGCTTGTATCTTTACAATTTATGTTTTATTTGTTTTCCTAGTATGTTTTGATTGCTTATAGCAATCTGTGACTATTGCTAAGTGTTGTATCTTATGATTCTTGATGAATGTATTTTATTTTTTCTTATGCACACTGAGCATATGCACCAAAGACAAATTCCTTGTGTGTCCAATCACACTTGGCCAGTAAAGAATTCTATTCTGTTCTATTCCGTTCCATTCCTTATGCTCTTCTCTTCTCTTCTCCTCTCCTCTCCTCCCCTCCCCTCCCCTCCCCTCTCCTCTTTCTTCTGCTGAGCTTGACTGCTGCTTCACTCTCTTTCATGTACATTTCTCCTTTCCGCTTTCCCACCTAATGCAGAATTTTCTCCAAACACACCTACTCAGCCATGCTCAGGGACTCTCAACATTTTCCTCTTAGGCTTTGAAAACAAGTATGGGAAAGATGCTCTTCAGGCTGCAGTCCTGAAGTTCTAGGATTGAAACAGAGGGAAGAAAAAAACTCAAGATCAGCATTGGAAAGCTTTACTTCCTCACAGTTTTAGTAGAATTATTTCTAGAGGATGTTATTCAAATATGGAGCTTCTGCTGTTGAGGACCCCTCTGAAATGATGCAATGGAAGAAGAGCTGGTTTATTTATTATTAACTATATTGCCATAAGGGACGTGATGGCTCAATGGCAGTTTGCGGTTTGAATCCCTAGCACCACGTAATGGAATGAGCTCTGGTTACTTGTCCCAGCTTCTGCTAACCTAGCAGTTCGAAAGCATGTAAAAATTCAAATAGAAAAATAGGGACCACTTTGGTGGGAAGGTAACAGCGTTCCATGCACCTTCGGCATTTAGTCATGCCAGCCACATGACCACGGAGACGTCTTCGGACAGTGCTGGCTCTTCGGCTTTGTAATGGAGATGAGCACCGCCCCCAGAGCTGGAAACGACTGGCACGTATGTACAAGGGGAACCTTTGCCTTTATATTGCCATAATTTTTCCACAGCAATTATTGGGAAAATTAATTCCTTCCTTCCTTCCTTCCTTCCTTCCTTCCTTCCTTCCTTCCTTCCTTCCTTCCTTCCTCCCTCCCTCCCTCCCTCCCTCCCCCCTCTCTTCCTCTGTTTCTCTCTTCCCTCCTTCCTCTTCAAATAATAAGTAAATGAAAAGAAGGACTAGGGGAGACATGATAGCAGTCTTCCAATATCTCAGGGGCTCCCACAAAGAAGAGGGAGTCAAACTATTCTCCAAAGTACCTGAAGACAGAACAAGAAGCAACGGATGGAAACTAATCAAGGAGAGAAGCAACCGAGAACTAAGGAGGAATTTCCTGACAGTTAGAACAATTAATCAGTGGAACAACCTTCCTTCAGAAGTTGTGGATGTTCCAACACTGGAAGTTTTAAAGAAGAGATTGGACAGCCATTTGTCTGAAGTGGTATAGGGTTTCCTGCCTAGGCAGGAGGTTGGACTAGAAGACCTCCAAGGTCCCTTCCAACTATGCTATTCTGTTAATCTCGGTTTCTTTGCCTGTATATCTTGCCTACAGATAGGAAATGTTCTCCACCTTATATCAGCTTTGCTTGAGCGCCCAGAGGGCTCTCAGAAGCTACAGGAGACTATTTGGAGATCCAAACTATTGTTGGATGTCCCCAACAGCCACATTTTAGCCTGGAAAATTTGCCATTAAGTGGTGTGGTTGTTAAGCGAGGCTGCATTCAATTTTATGACCATTTTGTTTTTTGCTGTGGTCCTTCAGTGAACCACAATCCCCATCACCTGACTCAAGCAGTGCTGGGATGGCTAGAACACGCAGGACAGGTTGTGAGTGCCACACCTTTAGCACTGCCATAACTTTGAACGGTCCCTGAATGAGTTGTGGTTAACCTGTATTCAGTCCATCTTCATTCAACAGCCAGCCATTCTTGATTTTCTTGTTTCCATCCCTCACGCTTAAGTAGCTCCTTCTTACCTCAGCCAAACTTGTATGTTTCTGCTGAAACGGCCGCCATTTCCTTCCCAGCCCTGAGGGAAGTGATTTTTCAGTGGTTTGTCAGTGCTAAGGATAGGGAATGGGAGCAGTTATTCAATTTCAAGGAGAAAAACAAGAGCCAAACCAACTCCAAATGTTACAGTTGGTCCTCGACTTACAACAGTCCACTTAGTGACTGATCAAAGTTACAATGGCACTGAAAAAAAAATGACATGACAATTTTTCAATTTTCCATTGCACCTTCCCCCTGGTCAAGGGATCCAAATTCAGACACTTGACAACTGATTCATATTTATGACAGTTGCAGTGTCCTGGGGTCACACGATCCCCTTTGCGACCTTCTGACAAACCAAGTCAATGGGGGAAGCCAGATTCACTTGACTGTCTTACTAACTTAACAACTGCAGTGATTCACTTAGAAACTGTGGCAAGGCCAAAAAATGGGGCAGAATCCCAACTTAAAAACTGTCTTGCTTAGCAACGGAGGTTTGGGGCTCAATTGTCGTAAGTCGAGGACTACCTGCACAGCACTTTTGGGGATGGGAAAACCCCATAACTACTCTCAAGGCCCCTCTTAATTTGGAATGTAAAGCAGACAAATTGCTGTAAAATTCAGTGACTGGATTTTAGGGCCTAATCTTGGGGCGCTGAGGAGTCTGCAAAAATTGGCTTACCCCTGAATGTGTATTGAATGTTCTTGTTGCTCCTAAAATGGCTGCTTTCAAGAGGTTACTGAAAGCTAACATTTTCAGAATAAGCTGGAAGGAACTTTGGAGGTCTTCTAGTTCAGCCCCCTGCTCAAGCAGGAGAACCTATATCTATACATTTAACCTTGGCTATTCAAGATCATAAGGAGACCAGAATGCAGTGTTTCTCAACAGTGCGAGGCTGACACCTCAGCTGAATCCTTTGTGGGGTGGGCATGGGGTGTGTGGAAAGTCCATGATTTATTCTTAACTCTCGTTGGATTTGCAAATTGCAAGAAGTCCAAACTGGTTTACTCATTTGTGGTTTAGTGTGTCAACTGGATTGTAAACTATCATTTGGGGGCATGGCACAATCAGTGGATCTGAACCATTTGAGTTTGACAAACAGACTGTGGCATTGCAGAATGTATGAACCTCTTCTCTGGTTTTATGTTGTGCAGCTTGTTGCAGTACACCTTTGTGGGGAACATATTTATGGTGCCGGATGACCCCTTAGGACGAAGTGGTCCTACCTTAGCAGATTTCCTGAAGAAGAAAACAAGGTTAGTATTTCTGATGCACTTCTAACAAATACATCCCTTGAGCTACTCTGGCTAGGTTAGATTTATATTTGAAAACCAACATCTTGTAGATAGCAATAGGACTTATATACTGCTTCACAGTGCTTTACAGCTCCTCTCCAAGCAGTGTACAGAGTTAGCATGTTGCCCCCAACAATCTGGGTCTTCATCTTACCCACCTTGGGAGGATGGAAGGCTGAGTCAACCTTGAGCAGGTCACGATCAAAATTCTGGCAGTCAGCAGAATTAGCCTGCAATACTGTGTTTTAACTACTGCGCCACCATGGCTCCCCAAGATTAACTCTTGCGGGTTTTATGGGAGTGCATGTTTCTTTCAAACTATAATTCAAAGTAAATTTTAATCCATTAGTCCATACATTCTCCCAGTTATCTAGCGTTGTATTATACCCAAAAAATTTTGCCCATTTTACCATACAGTCTTTTTTACATATTCATCTTCCAGGCTCATCTTGAGTAATATTTTATATACTTCAGCAATCATTACGCCAGCAATCAAGGAGTCACCTCCAGAACCTAAATTGATATTGAATTCAGATTTAACTCCTGATTTTTTTAAAAATCAATTTTACATCTTTCAAAAATTCTTCATGTTTCTTGACCACAATGCACAAATAGTTTTGTCCAAGTCTAGTTTCTTGATGGTCATCCACACAAGAGTTAAGTCTGCCACTTGCTGAGACTAAAGCTAAAATTTCCTTGGGATTGACTCCTTGGTAACTTCATGGTGAGGTTGTTATGGTTTCTTTGACAACCACAAGGAAGTGGTTTGTTCATGATAAATTTCAACTTCCTGATCTAGCTTGCAACTTTGGGGTGGCCGGTGAAGTGGCCTTCAGTCAGCTATGAGTCAGCAATCCCTTTGAAACAGGACATCCCTTTATAATCTAAGCATTAACCAAGCTGAGCCCTGCATAGCTGCTGAAAGTCATAGGCTGCTCTTGGTTGCTACCACAATGGGTGTTTCTTAACTCTAAAGACTACGGCCTGGTGGTGAGAAATAGATCCGTAATGGCAGGGTGGCAAAACATGGCAGGGGAGAGAAGGACTGCCAGGCATTTCCCAATTGCCACCTTTCCCCTTTTTCTAATTCTACTAAAATTACAGTTCCTAGAATTCTTGGTTGCAATCAAATTGAAGGACTTGTGGCTTTGGGGCGCTGCTGTGATGAATAGTGGCACAGCTCCATCTTGTGGCCAGACGTGGGAAGAGCCTGGCTTTTTAGCTACCACAACCAATAATCTCTTGTTGTCAATCTTTCGAATCTCACTTTCCAATTATTGCTCAGTCCAAAGCCCCAGGTTCCATTACAGAGGAAAGAAAAGATCTGCTCTTCTGGCATTCCATTGCTCTATTTATTATATCTGAAAAATGTTTAATTTGAGGGTAAGGTTTATGAAAACGTTCTCCTTGGTTGCTGCAAAGAGACTGAAAACCTAGGCTGGGCTCAGTCCTGGGAACTGCTTTGCTGAGAACTACTGTGTTTCCCCCAAAATAAGACCCTGTCTTATATTTTTTTGCCACAAAAAAAGGCACAAAGTCTTATTTTCAGGGGATGTAATCCACTGATTAACCTCACTTGCATGCATCGCCCCCGGCCTCCTTTTCGCTGTCAGAGGCCTTCAGAAACTACTTCTTCTGCAGCTGGCAAAGCTTTCCTGAAGGCCACTGCAGCTAATAACAGAGCTCTGAATAGATCTGGAGCTTTGTTATCAGCTACAGAGACCTTCAGGAAAGCCTTGCCAGCCTTGCTGGCTGAAGAAGAAATGGTCTGGCAAGGCAGGTGTTGGGGTGTGTGAGGCCTGGCTACAACTATCCTTACCTTTGAAGTAGTAGGACAGCTCCACTCCCCCATCCCTACCCTAGCTTAATTTTTACCCATGCACTCTGGAGCGGGAGGGATATTAATTAGGGCTTATTTTGGGGTTAGGGCTTATATTGGGCACACGTGTAAAAATTAAGCTAGGACTTACTTTCAGGGTAGGTCAAATTTTCGGGGAAAACAGTAGCAGCTCCAGAAAAGTCAGCAGCTTGAAGGACGAGCTGCTCCTCCTGATAGTTGTGGCTCAGGGAGGTGAAGGATCAGGACAGGAAGCACATCTGGAGGGAACACATGCTTTTGACCCAGGTGAGTTCAACCTTCAACCTTTTGGCCATTGACAGCTGGGCAGAAGCATGGAGCCAGTGGTCAGAATAGCAATAGTCTTGTTGGGAGCATCAGAGATGGCCAAGTCCAGATCCACATTCAGCTAAGGGTTAGCTAAGATGAGAGTGTCAAACTATCCTCCAAAGCACCAGTAGGCAAGGTAAGAATGGTTTGAAATAACCAAGAAGAGAAGCAACTTAGAACTAGGGAGAAATTTCCTAATGATGAAAGCAATCAACCAATGCAATAACATGCCATCAGAATTTATGGGCGCTTCATCACTGAAGGCTTTCCAAAAAGAGACTGGATATCCCTTTGTCTGAAATGATTTTGGGTCTTTTGCTTGAGCAGGGGGTTGGACTAGAAGACTTCAGATGTCCCTTCCAATTCTCTTATCTAGTTCTCCATGTGGACAGTTAGAACTTTCAACTACTATCTTGTGAGCGACTTCTCAGTTATGGAGAAGTCCTGGACCCAGGACTGACTGTGGGCCAGTTTATTCAGTTACTGCTTAGTTAACTTTCTAATACCAGTGCATTTACTTGTCCTTCATAAGCAGGGATTTCAAGATCCCTTTCCCCTTTGCTATTTGAAGTATTTCAAACTCCTTCTGCTGATTTGTTTTACAATCATTAACAGAAGGATAGAATCAGGAATAAGTGAGTCACTAATACCAATATATAAAGCCCTTGTAAGACCACACCTCGAATAGTACATCCAGTTTTGGTCACCACACTATAAAAAAAAGATGTTGAGACTCTAGAAAAAGTGCAGAGAAGAGCAACCAGGATGAAGAGGGCACTTGGAGGCTAAAACATACAATGTAGCAGAAACTGGGAGTGGCTAGTCTCGTGAAGAGTAGGACCAGGGGAGACATTTGAGGGGCTACCACAGAGAGGGGGGGGGGGTCAAGCCATTTTCCAAAACACCCGAAGGGCAGACAAGGAATAATGGATGGAAACTGATCGAGGAGAGATTCAACCTAGAAATAAGGAAAATTTTTATTACAGTGGGAACAATCAATCAATGTAACAGCTTGCCTTCAGAAGTTCTGGGGGCTTCATCACTGGAAGTTTTCATGAAGAGACTGGACTGCCATTTGTAAGAAATGGTGTAGTCTCCTGCTTGGGTGGAGGGTTGGACTAGATAACCTACAAGGTCCCTTTCAACTCTGTTAATCTATTAATTTGGAAAGCAATCTTCAATTCTGCTTAGATTACCGAGATTTTCCCAGTGGTGCATAACTCCAATGGTTTATCTTATTCTGTGCAATTTTTTTAAAAAATTATTTTGTTAAATTTATTTGCCACTCATCTCGGTATAGGACTACTCTAGGCAGCTTACGACAGTAAAGAGGAAGAAAAATGAAAAGCTGGCTAAACAGAAGTAAAAGAGTAGAAACAATAAACAATGACAAAGGAACACAATGGGAATAAAATACATCAATATGATAACCAAAATGATGGATGGGTGGAGGGCAGATAGCGAGTCGGGGAAGGGAGGTGGAGTCTGCCATCAATCTAACAGCCACCAATTAAAATAATTGGTTTGAAAATAAGCTGATTGATACTTCACATGGAGAAACACTGATGAAAACAAAGAAAAATCCACCCATTCCCTTTCTTGCAAAACTCGGGGTGGGATTTGAATTTTTCTGCTTTTTCCTCCCCACACTGCAGAACCAAGTATCCTGATTGTCACTCTTTCAGTGGCCAGCCCTCCACTAACTTCACGCCACCACTTCCCACCTCGCAGACGGAGGTCCTTCACCTCAGGGACAGGAGGCCCCCTGCCGGTTCAGGAGGGGACAACAGGAGAGGTCGGCAGGGCAGCCCTGAGGAGAAGGAGAAGCTTCGCTCCACAGAAGAGACGGAGTGGCTGAGGAGCAAGCTTCTGGAGATTTTTGAGGGACAAAACAGAAAAGTGGACTTCGTGCTCATCCGGGAACCGTGCTGCCGAGACTTGAACAAGCTTTCAGAGATTATTCTCAGTTTTACTTTCTGAGCTAGTGGATCCCTCCAAATGAGGTGATCTAAACAGTTGCCTTCAGATATTAAACTTCAAGTGATTTGTGGCCATTGACAATGGAGGAAAATGCTTCAGGAATGAAGGCGAAGACTGGACCTTGCAAAATGCCTCGGTCCTGAAGCCCACACTTCTTGTATTTTTCCCATTTCCTTAATATCTTTGGGTGAGATTGTCTTCTCTTCTAATAATCGGAGCTCTCTCCATTCCAGAAATGTGAAGTTGCTTGCAGGAAGGTAACTCCCTACATGCAATATGGCTAACCTAAGCTATGAGAGAGCCAAAGACTTTTGAAATGGAATTACTCCGAATAAATAGGTCCTTTGCCATGAGAGATTCCCGTAGGATTTCTCACTCTTAAAACTTCAATTCCCAACATCCATCTTGGCTCTGTTTTGACCAATCAGAGATTTCTGAGGTAAAAGTCATGACATTTGTAGGCTTTCACTTTAAAAGGGTAGAGAGGAGGGATCCTTGGTACTGTCCAAGCTTGGTTGTTTTCCTGCAGATGTTTCACTACCCAAACTAGGTAGCACCATCATTGGATGCTAGCACCGATGATGTTACCTAGTTGGGTAGTGAAATGTCTGCAAGAAAACAACCAAGCTCAGAGAGCACTAAGAACTCTTTATTTCAACCTGAAGCTACAGCTATTGTCCTTTATTGGTAGAGATGCTTAGACAAAACCTCCATTTTAGGCTTAGCAATTGTGTAATCTCAGCATGTTCCAGTTTGATTGGAGTCCAGTTTAATATTAAGACGCATTGCAGATTAGGTGTCTGGCTTGATAAAAAGTTGCTTTATACTTCTACAATAGTTTTCCTCAAGGTGGCAACCTCCAAATGTATTCAGTGTCTTGAGGCACAGTTATTGATCGTGCTATTCAAAAAATGATGGGAATTGTTTCAAACATCTAGGTCAACTGGTTGGAAGAAAATCTAAGCCTCCGATACCAATTGTATAAATCCTATTTTATACCTTTGGAGTATGGTGCCAAAATGATTATTATGCAGATTTTTAAATTTCCCTTATGCAATTCAAGTATGTTTAGGGCGCTCAATTCTTATAGTTTCACATAAATAATAGGTAATTTTTATTTTATATACACACACACATTTTTGTTAGGACGGAGAAAAAAAAATTGGACTGTTCCCCCAGCTGTTTTTTTTTAAAAGCTAAAAATAAATCTTGTTTTCTGAAAACAGTATTGTGTGCTTATAAAGCCCTCAATGTATCTTAAAATTGGTACAGCTGTTGTTGTTAGTGGGTGCCAAGCTGGGAAAGCCAAAGTTATGTAATGTGGGTAGTCCTTGACTTATGACCACAATGGAGCCCCAAATTTGTGTTGCTAAGTCACATATATGTTAAGAGTGAATTTCTGCCCCATTTTACAACCTTTCTTGCCACAATAGTTAAGGAGATCACTGCAGTTGATTAAGTTAGTAACATGGTTGTTAAGTGAATCAGGCTTTCCCATTGACGTTGCTTGTCAAGAAATTGAAAAGGCAATAAATAAATAATAAATATGAACCAGTTGCCAGGCATCTGGATTTTGATCACAGGAGCTGCAAATGTTGTAACTATGAAAAACAGTCATAAGTCACATTTTTCAGGGCCACTGTAACTTCAAATGGTCACTAAATGTGTAAGTTGTAAGTCGAGGACTACCTGTAGTAGAGAAATATGGAAGAGAGTTATTTTGCCGACTAGCATTAGTTTCCATATTCTTCTGTTTTCTAACTCTGGTGTTTTGATGACAACTGCTTGGGGGGGAAAAGTCACAGCACACTTAGTTATCTTTTTTTCCCCTTCTTCTTCTTAATATCATATTGTGTGAAGGACGCCCAAATAGGTTCTTCTTGAGTTTGTCAAATTGGAAATTTGTGGAAAAATCAACAAAACCCTTCATGACCACCCAAACATTTTTCATGTCCACAAGTCATACGCATGCTGGTAACAGGATTCTGGGCTTTTTAGATTCTATGAACAAGGAAAGGGGTGTCAGTGCTTCCGCCGGTGAAAATGAAGCTCAGGAGGGCTCCAAATTTCCATTGCTAAGTGAGTTTTGCCCCATTTTACAACCTTCTTACCAGAGTCGTTCAGTGAATCACTGCAGTTGTTAAAGCCACGCCACGCCCATAGAATCTGTAGTAAAAAATATTCAATTCCCACCACTGGTTGTACCTGTAATTTGCAACTGAAAGATACAAGAAGAGGAAGTACATACATGTATATATTTATTTACTTCTTAGCCCTGTTAAAAGCTTCTGTCTTGAAGTATGACTTCAAATTTCAGCCCGTGGCAAAGGTATGTTTGTAGGAGCTGAAGGGTTGCGGGTGATCTTCAGGGACCGGCAATACAAGATGGGCGTCTTGCCCAAACCCAGGCAGTAATGCCACCAATAAAGCTTTTGCCTGGGCTGCAGGATCACCCGAAGGGGTTCTTCTTCCTCTGCTGCTTCTTCCCATTCTTCTTGCTCGGTCTGAAGTCCCAGCCCTCCATAGATCTTAGGGAGGGCAAACTGGTGCTGGAGAAGAGACATTGCTAGTGATTCTGGATTCACCGATTTCTCAACGTGAGCTGTTATCCCAAGTTCCAACTTGGAATAGCCAACCTTGCGGGATATTTCATTGCTGCTGGGCATGGGCATGTCTGTTGCGTTAGAGAGGAGCTTGAGGCACTGCCACTGACCGAAGGCAGCGCCATGGGTGATGGACAGTCCACCTGGGAGGAATGAAACCACGTCTGGGTCAATCGCAAAGGACTCCTTCTTGTGTCCTGCAGTGGTGGCAAAACGGGTGCCGCAAAGTTGTTGTTCCTCATCCATCCTGAAGCAAGCGAGATGGGCAGAATCAGCACCATAATAGTATAGCCCATTGAGAAGGGTGGGTTCCAAATGGATCTCTTTAATCAAGACTCCAGTGGCCAGATCAGCCATGCAGAGGACAACCCCTCGTGACAGGAAGAAGATGAAAAAACATCCCTTGCAGAACGCATAGTGGTCTGCTCCACGGCAGCTGGGGTGCAATGGGAAGACGTCCGAGGGAGGCTCGGAGTTCAGATCTGCCACTTGGCAGAACGAGTCCCAGTGCAGGAGATAGATGGCCGAACTGCTGGGGTCTCCCACATAGTGGTCCTTTCCGCGGCAAGCAGGATGGAGGGGCTGAATTTTGAGATCTTGTCCTGAGCAGAAGTCAAGTGTTTGAAGGAAGTAACCCAAATCTGAGCGGACCACGAAAGCGCCGTGGCGAGTGATGAAGACCCCTGAGCCTGGGGAAACCGTCCGGGGAACAATGGAAGCCATGGAAGAGACTGTGAATTAGCAATGGTAGTTTAATGAAAACCTTAATTTAGACATCGTACAATCTTCCTAATACTTTTACACTCTCATTGCAGCCCTCATAACAGGCCCTGCTCAATGAGGCCCATAGGAGCCATGACTGAGTACAATTGGAGTGCAGCCCAATGGATAGACACCAGGAACCATTATTAGTTGACTAAGCCACAACTTTAGCATACACTAAAGCATAAATCGTGATTTGAAAATCACAAGGCGGGTGGACGCAGGAATTCTGAGAGTTGAAGTCCACATGTTTCAAAATTGCCAAGATTGGAAAACACCGTTAGTAGACCTTGTCCTCAATTTGATCAGTAATCCATGAACTATTCAATTATGAGTGTTTTAGTTAGTGTATGAACATTATACTCACATGCAAACACACACACACACACACATTTATGTGTATTTGTGTCTTGTGTGTACATATATGTGTACATACATACATACATATATATATAAAATTCATACACACAAACACGTCTGTGTGGGTATACACATACATATACGTACATACAATCTCTCTATCTCTCTCTCTCTCTCTAATATACAGTATCTAAGTCTGTCAATTTCTATCTGCCTGCCTGCCTGCCTGCCTGCTCATCTAATCTACAGTATCTCTGTCTGTCTCTTTCTTTTCTAAGTGAGGGCTTTTAACCCAAACTACAACTCACAAGAAAGCTGTAGGAATAGCAAATTAATTCTCACGAAGGTTTGTTTATTTTATTTTATTTTTATTTTTTCCTTTCCAAATCAGGGCTGCAGATCGATCTTTCTTTGCCAACTCCAACTTCATGGCTCTCCTCCAATTCCCTTTTCAGGCGGGGAATTAATTATCCCCCCCCCCCCTTCTCCCTTAATCCCCTCCTCCCCACACGGAATTTGGACAACGCTTCTTCCTAGGGTCACAAAACCGGGCGCTTCGAGTCTTCCCCAAGCTGGCATAACTTTTGGGGAGGAGTTGAGAAGAGGGTTATCCAATACCGCAGGGGTTGTGTTTATAACTTGGGCCACTTTAAGACTTGCGGACTTCAACTCTCAGAATTCCCCAGCCAGCTGTTGAAGTCCGCAAGTCTTAAAGTGGCCCAAGTTGGACACAACACCCCACTCCCCGCAATACGGGATGCTCGCCCCTTGAACCCAAATGCCCATTATTTTGTTGTGGTTGTTGCTAAATGCAAAAAAACCCAACAACCATCCCGCTAATTCGCTGCAGTTTCCCTGTTCCTGCTCCGGGGAGAAGCCCGAATGCAGGCCCGGAGGGCATGGAGAGGGGGAAGGCTGCGGTTCGAAGAGAAAGTTGCAAGGCGACCCCACCGACCCTTACCTGCTCGACGGTGGCGCCAAGTCGGCGGGGCGGCAGCTAGGACAAGGAGCCACGCAGTGCAAAAGCGGGGCCCTCCGCGGCGGCTTCCGGAGTCAGACGGGTATGCGCACCATCCGCGCTCGGCTCCTCCTTTCCCGGGAGGAGGAGGAAGAAGGGACTGAACGGGAGCACGCGCGGGGTAGTGGGGTGGGGGAGGGAAGCGTGGCCGGTAAGGGTTGCAGTTCTAAAACTCACCAGCGGGATAGAAGGAAGGGAGGGAGGAAGGTGGGAGGGAGAAAAAAGAGAAAGAAAAAAGAAAGTAGTAGATAGGAAGGAAGGAAAAATAAAAAGAAAAAGTACATAGGAAGGTAGGAAAGTAGGTAGATAGGAAGGAAGGAAAGAAAAAAGATAGAAGGAAAGAAAGAAAAAAGGTAGGAAGGAGAGAAAGAAAAAAAGAAAAAAGATAGGAAGGTAGGTATATAGGAAGGAAGGAAAAAGAAAAAGTATATAGTAAGGTAGGAAAGTAGATAGGAAGGAAGGAAAGAAAAAAAGAATAATAGGAAGGAAGGAAAGAAAGAAAAAAAGATAAAGGTAGGAAGGAAGGAGAAAGAAAAAAGATAGGAAAGTAGGTATATAGAAAGGAAGGAAGGAAAAAGAAAGAAAAAGTATATAGGAAGGTAGGAAAGTAGGTAGCTAGGAAGGAAGGAAAGAAAAAGAAAGAAGAAGTAAGGAAAGAAATAAAATTAAAGAAAGATAAGAAACTAGGAAAGTAAGTAGTTAGGTAGGTAAGAAGAAGGCAGGCAGGCAGGAAGGGGAGAGAGAGAGAGAGATGTGGGAGATGATTGTGGCAATTGGCCTCAGTGTGTGGGACCTGCTGTCCCCTAGTTTCAGCTTTTGGCCTGACTGCAGGGGAAGTTTATGGGTGGGAAAAATGTGCCCGGGCTGGGAAACGATCCTGGAAGTCCACTCAGTTTTGAAATTGTTCCAGCTGGAAAACCCAGATCATGTCTATAGTGGTGACATATAGACTCATTTTCAAGTATAATTCGTATATGTACACGAACCCCTTCTACTGCATAGGTAGAAAAGTAATTTTTCTCTTTTCCAATCAGCTCTCAGCAGAGGGAGTGGGAGGATACGACACCACCTATCTCCAGTCTACAACACAGTCCTTTCAACAGCTCCAAGAAGGCCCCATACCCATTTGCACCATGCAGGTGACCCTGATGACACAGATAAACCTCCAGGTGGCCTCAATGACTAGCTAAAAATAATGCAAATGACCAGCTGTCTGCAAGGATTATAAATCTCTCCATTCCCCACCATCCAGTCAGAGCTGAAGAAGCTTCTTGGATGAGAAGGAAAAAGTCTTCAAAGAAAAAAAAAAACAGAAAGTCCAGTTGCCTCTTGAAAAAGCACTTTTAGGACTCTCTTCCAATCCTAGAAAGCAAAAAAGAAAGAAATATACAATATATACTTTTCTATTAATGTAGCTGTAGGGTGCATTGTATTAATAACATCCTGTTCAGATGTATGAGAAGGAAAGGGTGGGGTTTTTTTCTTATTGTAGTAGGTGAGCTTTAATTTAATTTGACCACCTCTCTTGCCAAAGAAGTTGCACTTGTATCTGTACAAAGCAAAAGTAAAAAGAAGCAAGAAATGAGATGCAAGAAATGTATGTTTTATTGTCAGCTGCAGAGAGTCCAGAAGATTTGGCAGAGGAAGGCTGCGCTGGGCTGGACTAGGATAGGCTAGGATAGGATAGGATCCAGTTTCTTACTGTGGAAATGGCTTTTGAGAAAGTCACAATGGAAAGCTGGCATGTTAGCTTGCATTTGACAACATAAGGACCACAAGAATTTCCCAGGATAGATCACAACTGTGAGTAACCCTAAAAAATCTAAATAATATCTCATTCATACTTCTGAGAAAGATGGGATTTGTAGTCCAACTCACCCAGGTTCTTTTAAAGCAGAACAAAAGTAGATTGACAAACTACTAAAGCATCTTGATCCATCTTTTATGTAGCAGTCATTGATAAGTGTACAAATACAAGCAAAATCACGTGCAGGGTTCTTTAAAAATCTAAATGACAATGCAGTAATTGCTATAACACTAAAGTGCTAATCAGTAGGATATCCAAACTTAATCAGTTGAGCTGTCTCTTAACACTTATAGAACCACGAACATGATCTTGGGCACGATCTTCAATAGATCCTTCAATGAACTGTCTGCCCAATTCCATATTTCATTACAATCTCAAAGTGATCACCCTTTGCTTTCCGCAGGAATTAATCTTGTTAAAGAGATAGCCATAGATTCTTAATAGATCAATTCCATATTTTATTACAGTCTCAAAGAGATCACTGTTTTGCTTCTCCCACTGGTTAATCTTGTTGAGGAGGAGGAAGGATTTGTTCATCCTTGGGTTCGAAGCTCTTCATTTTGATCCCAAATTGATCAAAGAGAACAGTTGGAATCTCAGAGTCCTGCAAGACAGTTTCTGTACGATCCTTTCCTTTGGTGAAAATGAGCCGTTGACCTATATAGGTTACACGTCCACCACCTGCTTTGTGCAAGGAACAAAAGGATTTGCAGGTGAAGATAGAACAGGGTGAAGTCTGGTGGTAAAGACACATGTCAGAAAAATCTTCCAGTTGTTTCTCCTCTAAGGTGAATTTATAGAGGAATCTCTCCTTCTCTCCAGCAATTTTCCGACATTCCAATACCCAGGTAGCTTCTTCCAGACTCAACCAAAATATGCCTCCTTCTTGAGCTTGTTCCACCTCTGGCTTTAGCTCTAATGGTTCCACAAAACCTTCTCCAAACCCAACATCGCACAGAAACTGGTGTCCGTCCAAGTCTACCAAAATTATCAAATGGTCCAATGGAGGGCCATAACACTGCGTGAAGCGGTTGCAAACCCGTGCCGCTAAGATTTTGGTGTGAAACCCTAAAGCTTGCAACAACCACTGGAAAAGTCCATTCAGTTCATAACAAAAACCACCCCGGTGGTTTTGGACAATCTTCTCATACAAACAAGGCAATTCCAGGTGGATGGGCTCTTTACAATGGATGCTGAGGCTCTCAAAGGGTACGGAGAAGAGATGGGAACGGTGGAGGCACTTGAGGGTTTCCAAAGAAGGGGAGGTAGAGGCACCTTGGAATCTAATCCGTTGGAGGTAACATCCAACATCCATCTCAGACTGGATGGAAGATCTTGAAAAAGTGAATGGGGAAGTGTTTCAAGATTCCCACTTTTCCTCTTTCCAAGATCTTGTTCTGCTCCTTTGATCACTTTCAATAACGAAGCTCGGTTGAGACTCCAAAACACTCTAATTCCCAAGTCTCTTCTTTCCTGCCGGAGAACCGAAAGAGGAAGTGAAAAAAGGCAGAACCTCCCACTTGCTTCATTCTATAATTTATGTATATTAACCCTTTTTCACCTCAGATCGCTTTAGGGCATTGAATTTCTCAGGGAATACAATGTTAGGGAAAGTTCTGCTTTTCAGGTTTCCTTTGCAGATATATTTTGGGAAGGAGATTTAATTGATCTTGCTTAACATATGGATATTTATGGAGAGCAACCAAGCTTGGTGCCATTACAGTATCTGTGCTGGGTATGATAGAGGACTCTCTAAACTGAGCTGTTTTAATTCTCAGTAAGAATGCTTGATTGTGTGTCTGTGTGCATGGATGCCTTCAATTACTTGGATAGTGATATACTATCTAATACATATACTAATACCACTCTATAAAGCCTTAGTAAGGCCACACCTATAATACTGCATCCAGGTTTGGTCACACACTATAAAAAAGATGTTGAGATTCTAGAAAGTGTGCAACCAGGATGATTAGGGGACTGGAGACTAAAACATACAATGAACGGTTGCAGGAACTGGACATGGCTAGTCTAGTAAAGAGAAGGACCAGGGGAGACATGATAGCTGTCTTCCAATATTTGAGGGGCTGTCACAGGGAAGAAGGGGTCAAGCTATTTTCTAAAGCACCCGAAGGCCAGACAAGGAATAATGGATGGAAACTGAACAAGGAGAGATTTAACCTGGAAATAAGGAGAAAGTTTCTGACAGAACAATCAACCAATGGAACAGAAGTTGCCCTCAGAAGTTGTGGGAGCATCATCACTGGAGGCTTTCAAGAAGGGATTGGACTGCCATTTGTCAGAAATGTGTAGGGTCTCCTGCTTGGGCAGGGGGTTGGGCTAGATGACCTACAAGATCCCTTCCATCTCTGTTAATCTAATCCTTTATTTTACTGGGTTTACTTCAACCTTCAATAATTCAATCACTATAGAATTTGCAGATTACATTTACCTTATCCTGATTCAAGGAACTTTCTTTGCAGTATGTGGAAATGTTCTACATACAATATGTCTTGATTTCATAAAAAAAAAACATTTGCCAAAATATCACACAGCAAGTGTGTGCTTAATAGAATAGCAAATTAAGCTCCTATATTACAAACAAACCTGTTCATCAGCCAAATTTATTCAGTGATTTAATTCAATTTGGATGTGCCCTGACTTAAAATGACCCTGGCTTCCAACAACAACAAAAGGCATAAAAATAGCAAAACATAGAAAACCAACCAAGTATAAATAAAAATATATAACTACAAAATAATCACAAAGTGGCATTCCAATAACAAAGCATTTTGCTGATCCTTTCCTAGCACCAACCATTGACTGACTAGAGGTAGCAATAATAAGCTCATCTGTGCTTAAACAGAACAACAGAGTTGGAAGGGACATTGGAGGTCTTCTAGTCCAACCCCTGCTCAAGCAGGAAACCCTACACCATTTCAGACAAACGGTTGTCCAATCTCTTCTTAATAACGTTCAGTGTTTGGAGCATTCACACCTTCTGGAGGGAAGTTGTTCCACTAATTAAATGTTCTGACTGTCAGGAAATTCCTTAGTTCTAGGTTGCTTCTCTCCTTGATTAGTTTCCACCTATTGCTTCTTGTCCTGCCTTCAAATGAGTTGGAGAATAGCCTGACTCTCTTCTTTGTGGCAGCCCCTGAGATACTGGAAGACTGCTAGCATGTCTCCCTTAGTCCTTCTTTTCATGAAACTAGACATACCCAATTCCTGCAACCATTCCTTATATGTTTTAGCCACCAGTCCCCTAATCATCTTGTTGCTCTTCTCTGTACATAAATAAACTCAATGAAAATAAACTCAAAGAATGCTCTTGATTATTTGCTCTTGACAGCCTCACTAGCATGATGGTCATAAGTGTGAAAATTGGTCTTAGGTCACTTTTTTCCAATGATGTAACTTCGAATAATCACTAAATGAACAATTGTAAATTTAAGGACTACCTGATTACAAGACGTTGCCAGTTCATCCCTGATAAAAATACTCAATATCAGAACAATACAAATAATCTATTTTATCAATTTGTTGATAAATCTGTAATCTATCACAATTGACCCATTCTGCAACATTTTAACCTCTATCAGTCTCAAATTTACTCTAGGAAATAGTCAAAGCATCTTTGTTTTAAAAATGATTATTATATTTAGAAAGATCAAACATCCCTTTTGTTTGTGTTTTGCTGAATTAATCCATTGGGAACCAAGCTACTGAAATAATAACCAAGAATCCTATAATGGTCTGGATCTCAAAGGGATTGACACAAACTCCACAGAAAACCTCTGTATATTTCATTATTTTATTGATTATTAAAACTTTATCAAGCCAGATAAAGATACTGTTGTGAGGAAAATAGGAGGAGAAAAATGTGTTGGATATGTTCACCGCCTTGAGTTATTTGTAAAAATGATAAATGCAGACTACAAATTAAATAGATGATAGATAGATATTTATTTTATTTACTTATTTTGTTTGTCAAGCATGTATGAGAAAACAAGTATAAGTATGAACATAACATATAAACATATAAGTATAAACGGTTATAAGTATATACATATTAAATGAGTATGAAAAAATGGGAACAGTAGGACAGGGACGGTAGGCAAGTTGGCGTGCTTATGCACGCCCACTTACAGACCTCTTAGGAATGGAGTGAGGTCCACAGTAGACAGTTTAAGGTTAAAGTTTTGGGGGTTTGAGGATTTAACAACAGAGTCAGGTAGTGAGTTCCAGGCATTGACCACTCTGCTGCTGAAGTCATGTTTTCTGCAATCGAATTTGGAGCGGTTTACTTTGAGTTTGTATCTATTGTTTGCCCATGTATTAATAGATGATAGATGATGGATGGTGGATAGAGAGAGAGAGAGAGAAAGAGAGAGGGAGGGAGGGAGCTGGTAGATGGATAGATAACCATTGCCTTCCACTAGGATTGTCTTTTAATAATCACTGTCTCTATATGAATGCTAGAAGGCTTGGATATATTAATTTTTCTTGTTTTTGATAGTGGACGTAGACAGAGAGTGTTGGCTATTCATTATTGAAACCTCTGATGAAATGTTCAAATAATGGTCTTTCTTGGTTGACTTTTTGAGATACCCAATAGGCCAAGCTGAGGAGGAACAAAGCACGAACAATTCATCAGAAATGACCAAAGGTGGTAGAGCAATTGCATCACAATAATGATCTCATACCAATTTTCTTTGAACAGAGATTTTGAGGAGAAAGAAAATCCAAGAAAATTTTGTAGAATTCCTTAGGGATGTATATTTGTTTATGAATTATAAATAACTATAAATAATTACAACCCATCTTCAGAGAGTATATTATTCTTCCATGAGAATATTAGATACTTTTATTGTTAATTAGCTACTGAGCTCTTGCCACAACAGCTCTTTAATTTTTTTAAACTAAGATACCTTTTGTAATAGTTTATGTAGGCTCTTCCAGGAATTGGAATATGGCCACCCCTCCATACCCAGTCACACTTGGGTGATTACCTTATTCTTGGTGGCATGCTTGGCGATTTCTGCTGCTGTCAAAGGGGGCAGGAGGTCATCTATCAAGAGGACTGAAGTTGCTGGGTCTGGGTCTTCTACTGTGGTTATTAGTGGGCATTGGCTAAGGACATCAGTGTGGCTCAGGTTTTTCCTCGTCGATGTGTGAGATTATAGTTGTATGCTGCTAGGAAAATTCCATCGTGTCATGCAAGGGGACAATACTTGCAGTGTTTGGCGGTTCTCGGCGAGCAGGCCTAGCAGTGGCTTATGGTTCATCACGTTCAAAATGGCAGCCGTACAGGTACTCATGGAATCATTTAACTCCAGCAACTGAAGCCAACACTTCTTTTGTCAATTTGACTATAATTTCTTTCAGCCGATGAAAGAGTTATTGAAAAGAAAGCAATTGGCGCTTCTTTTCCGCTTGGAAGTTTGTGACTTAGGACTGCTTCTATGCCGAATGGAGATGCACTGCAGGCAAGAACCAAGGGGAGGTTCTCACTGTATTGTATGAGGGTGCTGTCTAATGTTAATAGAGTTTTGACAGCCCTGAATGCAGCAGCTTCTTTTTGGCCCCAGGACCATGGCATCTTTTTATCTAGTAGCTGATGAAGAGGTTCAGCTACGAATGCTTTATGTGGTAAAAATATACTGTAAAAGTTTACTGGTTAATTGATTCACCCTCTGCTTGATTCCAGTGATGAAATGTCTGTCGGCGGGCGATTCATAATAGCTTGGCTGCACAGTGATTCCTCAGTGTATGTTGTAGTGACATTAACTGGACAGTCTGAGGGGGTAGGACAGCTCTCATTGTCTTGAATATGTTAGGCCTACAGAAGCTCAGGAAATAAGCCTTCTTGTGGTTGCTCAAGATTCCAGCGAAGTCATTTGCTTCAAGGAAGCACTTGAAACAAGTGATGTATGAGTCCCGTGTTTCAGAGGCTGGATTGTATGAGGCAAAAGTAGTGTGGCCATCTTTCCACTACACCATAGAAAAGCCAGCAATTTGGGCAGAGTTGTCTATGGTTGATGGTGTGGCACAAACAGTATTGTGCTGTCTGTGACTTCAGCTCTGGTGGTTAGCGATCAGCTCATTTTTTCTTAGTGACTTCAGTGCTGAATTAGTGACCCGCTCTTTGTCGCCTCAGTTTTCTAATATCCCACCTTCATTGCCACCATTGAGTTGGAGGGTGGAAGAATGGAGATGAAGCAAAGTAACATTTAGCTAACATTTATTAGTTCTAACAGCTCAGCTAACAGTGACAGCTTGCTAACAAAACCAGCTGACTCTGTCTGACAGTGCTCCTTTTATAGTCAGCTGTCAGATGGGCAGCCAATCAGGGTGAATGTCTCTTTCCACTTAAACAGCCGACCTGAGTGAAGCCTTAGTACACAACAAAATTATTATTTAGTGTATGGCAAATATATGGACCAACAGTAGTTTAAATGTCAATATTCAGTCCACCCAGCCTTTCAAGGACAGGATGGTCTACACTGGAAAAATCAGATACTGGGCCAGTGTAAGCTCTTGATGGACATTTGGACACAATGTGATTAATATTTTGTCAAGGAGTACCACAATCACACTGGGCGGTAGAGACAAGACCACACGACAATGTCCCCAATCTATCTTGTCGTTTGTGCCTGAAAAAGCCTGTTGCTTATCCATTGCCATATATTTAGACAGCCAGGAGTTCTACAGAGATGTCTACCTCCCAACTGTCATTAAGTGCCAATTCTTCAATGTAGTCTGGCTGCCAATTGTTACTAATAGTTTGGTTCACACTACCATGCTATCCAGGGTGCACCATGATGAGGCGAACTAGTATCACACTCTACCATGGAACAAAAACATGTGTATAGAGAAGAACAGCAGAGATGATATAGGGTCAGGAGTTAAATTGTATGATGAACAATAGAAGGAGCTTGGTTTGACTAGCCTGTCAAAGAGAAGAATTAGTGAGGACATGATAACTGTAATTGAGGAGTTGTCACAAAGAAGAGGAGATTGACTTATTTTCTAGGGCATCAAAGAAAAAGACAAGAAGTAATAGAGAGAGAACCAACCTTGAAATAAGGATAAAATTTTTGTCAGTGGAGAGCCATGGAATAAGAGAGCCACTTGAACAGGATGATGTAAAGCTGCTCACTTAAGCAGGGGGTTGAACTAGATGACCTTTGAGGTATCTTACAATGCTGTGAGCCTATGTAATTTTTATAATAAACATAGGGGCACACACAGACTTTGAAAAACATATCTCATAAGTTGAATTCAAGACTTGGAGACAGCTCCGTGCCGTATTTTTTAGGAAAAACATCAAAATGGTTTGCAAACGCCTTTTCCTGGAACTTTTTTTTAATAATTTCACCATCTTTAAAATCATTTTTCAATATTAGAAATTCTGGGAATATAAATCTTTTTGTGATTGTGATAATACTCTGAGGCAGGTGTTGTGTCTATAGGACTGGTTGGAGTTCCCAACCAGGTCCGCCGTTCAAGCGGGAGCGCCGACCGCTCCCATTGGCTGATACCGTTTGACAGCCAGCTATAAAAGGGAGCTGTCAAACGGTATCAGCTGTTGCCGCCAGCTGATCTGCCGAGTTAGCCTGGCAGACGCGGCAACCCTTTATTCAATAGAATAAAGCCTTTAAACGTTCGCTCTGGCTCAGTCTCGTATCTCCGCCGCTCCACAACACTGGCGACGAGGACGGGATACCATAAGAGGCTACCAGACATCCGATACGAAGAGCTGGTCACTAAACAAAAGAGCGAAGCCACCGGGCGCTGAAGCCGCAGCCACCGACGCTCACCAAGAGCGCGAAATTTAAAGTCTCCTCAGCCGAGGAGACAGACGCCGCCTGACAGGCGCAGCCGCAAAACGCTCTTCTAAGAGCACGATTTTCGAAGCCACAGCAGCTGAGGTGACAGGCACTGCCGCCTCAAGATGAACACCAACCCGACATTCCCACCCTTCAAGCCAGCCGAAGAAACGTGGGAGTCATATAAAAACCGGTTCATCTACTTCCTAGATGCTATCGATCTAACAGACGCTGCTGAGCACAGGAAAAAATCCTTCTTCCTCAGTTACTGTGGGGCCGCGGTTTTTGACACCGCTACAGCACTAGTTGCCCCTCGCTCTGTCAGGAACATCCCTTGGGAAGAGCTCCAAGAGATTCTTTCCAATCACTACTCACCTAAACCCTCCCAGATAGCTAGGAGGCATGCCTTCAGAACCAGAAGGCAGGCTGAGGGGGAGTCAATTAGTGAGTATATGGCAGCTCTGAGGTCAGCTGCCTTACAGTGTGGGTT
Source organism: Pseudonaja textilis (assembly GCF_049901715.1). Lineage (NCBI taxonomy): Eukaryota > Metazoa > Chordata > Lepidosauria > Squamata > Elapidae > Pseudonaja > Pseudonaja textilis. Next base: position 110,658,401 of record NC_142008.1, read on the forward strand.
CAGGGACTACCTAGAAGACATGCTGTTAGACCAGATTGTCTGTGGGGTTAGGGACCTTAGGCTTCAAAGACGCTTGCTAGCCAAAAAAGACTTAACCCTAGCCTTAGCTATAGAAGAAGCCCAAGCTGCTGAGCTCTCTGCCCAATCAGCAGCTGAGATTCAAGGAACTCCTATCAGACCTAGCAGCTCCACTATTCACTCAGAGGAAGTTTCCCTTGAAGAAAACCCCATAGGCACATCAGACATAAACCGCCTTAGGCAACAAAAGCCCCCACAGGAAGGAGCAGGGCAAAGAAACAACTTCACCCCCAAGCAACCTCCCATTTGCCTGGCTGTGGGGGTTCCCACCCTAGAGCATCCTGCAGGTTCAGGAATGCCATTTGTCTAAACTGTCAGAAGAAAGGCCACCTAGCTAGAGTCTGCCAAGCAGGGAGAACCTTCCCTCAGAGACCTCAACCTACTGCTAATTTCCAAAGGCAAGTGGAAGACTGCTATACTTGCTACCACGCAGACCACACTTTCAAGACTTCTAACAAAATAAGTATTTTTGTTTTCTTAGAAGGTAAGCCTTGCAGAATGGAGGTGGACACTGGATCTGCACTTTCAATCATCTCCTGGGAAACCCTGAAGAAGATTCAACCAAGACTTTCAAAGAAGAAGCTGCAGAAGTGCCACCTGACCCTGCGGGACTACCAGGGCAAGAACATCCCTGTCCTCGGGAAAGGCAAGTTTTTAGTTCAGTTCCAAGGTTTTAAAGGCCATTTGCCTTTGGTGGTTGTTAATGGTGCCCTCCCCAGTCTGCTGGGACTAGATTGGTTCCCTTCCCTTGGCCTTAGTATAACTGGAATCCATGCTGTCTCAACCTCTGAAGTAGACACCCTATTCACAGACTATTCTGATGTCTTTAGCAATGTATTGGGCTGCTATTCTGGCACCCCCATCTCCTTCACTGTGGACCCCCAGGCAATTCCCCTTCGCCTCAAGCCGCGCAGAGTACCCTTTGCCATCCACCCAAAGTTAGATTTGGAATTAGATAAGTTACTAAAGCAAGGGGTGTTAGAGCCAACTGACTTTGCCAAATGGGAGACCCCCATAGTCACCCCACTTAAGAAAGATGGCAGCGTGAGAATCTGCGCTGACTACAAGACCACCCTCAATTGTTATCTGCAAGTCAGCGCATACCCTGTCCCTGTTATCCAACACCTATTACACACTTTCGAACCCGGCACCATCTTTGCCAAATTAGACATGTCCCAGGCATACCAACAGTTCCCTGTTGATGATCAGACAGCTGAGCTGCAAACCATAGTCACTCATAGGGGGGCATTCAAATGCAAACACCTCCAATTTGGTGTTAGTGTAGCCCCAGGTATTTTCTAGTCCCTCATGGAAAGGATTCTCCAAGGTCTCCCAGGGGTTGTCTCTTACTTCGATGACATTTTAGTTTCAGCAGTTAACAGGCCTCAGCTCATACAAAGGGTCAGAGCAGTCCTAGACAGGTTCAGGCAGCATGGCCTCAAACTCAAAAGGGAGAAGTGCACCATCGCCACTAAGCAAGTGGACTTTCTGGGGTATAGGATTGATGCCTCTGGCATTCACCCAATTGAATCCAAAGTAAGGGCTATCCACGAGGCACCCACACCAACCAACAAGATGGAGCTCCAAGCCTTTTTGGGGCTACTGAACTTTTACACTTCATTTCTTCCTCATAAGGCATCCATTGCAGAACCCTTACATAGACTGTTAGACAAAGAATCCCCCTGGCATTGGGGACCCAGGGAAGCCCACGCTTTCAAGTCAGTCAAATCCTTACTTACATCTGATGCAGTTTTAATCCAATTTAATCAACAACTTCCCCTGGTCCTGGCTGCTGATGCATCCCCCTTTGGTATTGGGGCAGTTCTAAGCCACAGGCTCCCAAATGGTTCTGAGGCACCAATTGCCTTCTTCTCTAGGACTTTCTCTGCTGCAGAAAGAAACTACAGCCAAATAGATAAGGAGGCCTTGGCTGCAGTAGCTGCAGTAAAAAAGTTTCATGAATTCTTATTTGGGCACCACTTTGAACTCATAACTGACCATAAACCACTACTGGGGCTTTTGTCAGGGGACAAGCAAACCCCACATGTACTATCACCTAGGATGACCAGGTGGACCTTGTTCTTGGCCGCTTACTCATTTAAATTGGTGCATCGCCCTGGAAAAAACTTAAGTCATGCAGATGCCCTTAGTCGCTGCCCCCTGCCTGTTCCAGTCGAAGACCCAGCACCCATTCATGCCATTTTTGAAATAAATGAACTTAAACTGCCTGTTACAGCTGAAGACATTGCAACGCACTCAAAAAAAGACAGGGTAATTGCCCAGGTTCTGGACTGGGTGGGAAGGGGGTGGCCGGAAACACAATACACTCCTGACTTCACTCCTTTCAAAATACACAAGCAAGAATTGTCAAACCTACAGGGTTGTCTGTTGTGGGGGACAAGGGTGGTCATCCCAGCCACTCTCCATGTACCCATGCTAAAGGTCCTTCACGAGGGCCACCCGGGCATCGTAAGGATGAAGGCCCTGGCCCGCAGCTACGTTTGGTGGCCAGGCATGGATGCCCAAATCTCCAGCTGGGTGAGCTCGTGCCAACCTTGCCAAGCAACCCGCCCCGCCCCACCAGCAGCTACTCCTACCAGGTGGGAAAGTGCTGGGGGCCCTTGGTCTCGCCTGCACATCGACCTGGCTGGACCAGTACATGGGAGGACCTTCTTGGTTGTAGTAGACTCATATTCCAAATGGATAGACTTGGCCCTACTACCTTCAACGACCACTCAAGCAATTGTTAAGGCCCTGACTCGTTTGTTTGTTACCCATGGACTTCCTGACACGCTCGTGTCTGACAATGGTCCCCAGTTCACATCTTGTGAGTTTAGTTTGTACGTTGCCAACTTGGGTATCAGACACATCCTCACAGCCCCTTTTCACCCAGCTAGCAACGGGATGGCTGAAAGGGCAGTCAGGTCAGTAAAAGAGGCACTTGCTAGGTTTGGCCAGGAAAACTGGCACTCCAAGCTGTCCCGTTACCTTCTTAGCCAACATACAACCCCATGCACCACCACAAATAAATCTCCTGCAGAACTTTTAATGGGGAGACGCCTTAGGACCACCCTGGACAGGCTGCACCCCCATTACTGCCCAGATACCCCTATTGGATCTGACAGCTTGGTCAGGGATTTCGCCCTGCATGACCTGGTTTACGCCAGGAATTATGCAGGGGACCCTCTGTGGGTACCTGGACAGGTTGTGTCAGTTGCAGGGCCGAGATCCTACAGAGTCCTCCTGGAAGACGGACGCCTGTGGCACAGACACGTGGACCAGCTAAGGAGGCGATGGAGAGGCACTGCTGATGGTTTCCACAACCAACCAAGCGACCCGGTCTACCCAGCAAAGGCTGGTGATCCAGCCTACCCAGCAACTGCCAAGGGACCGATCTACTCAGCCCAGCCATCCAGCACTGAAGGCTCCCTGCAGGACCCGATCTACCCAGCTGAAAGTTCCCTGCAGGACCCGATCTACCTCGCCGCCGACGAGAGCTCCCTGAAGGGCCCGGTCTACCCAGCCGAGAGTTCCCTGCAGGGCCCGATCTACCTCGCCGACGACGAGAGCTCCCTGCAGGGCCCGGTCTACCCAGCCAACGCTGGGCGCTCCCTGAAGGCCCCGATCAACCCGAGAGACACTGAGCACTCCCAGCCGGGCCCGGTCTACCGGCGAAGGACTCTGAACTCACAACCAAGCGAGCCGGTCTACCGCCCCGGCCGAACGACGCGCCAAAGACAAACCGAACGGGGAGGCTTACCAGATCCACAGAAGGACCTCGCCGGCTGAGCCCGCTCTTCAACAGCCTCCGAAACGCTCCCCGGGGCCGAGGACTTTGTTCCAGCCAGCGGCTTGCTGGGACTTCGACGGTCCTGCCACCATCGCAGACAACCAACATATTTGCAGGACTGCGCATGCTCCTGGCCGGGGGAAAGGAGTGTTGTGTCTATAGGACTGGGTGGAGTTCCCAACCAGGTCCGCCGTTCAAGCGGGAGCGCCAACCGCTCCCATTGGCTGATACCGTTTGACAGCCAGCTATAAAAGGGAGCTGTCAAACGGTATCAGCTGTTGCCGCCAGCTGATCTGCCGAATTAGCCTGGCAGACGCGGCAACCCTTTATTCAATGGAATAAAGCCTTTAAACGTTCGCTCTGGCTCAGTCTCGTATCTCCGCCGCTCCACAACAGCAGGCATATTCCTCAAAGTACATATTTATTCGGCATGTCATATTGGCACATCAAGAGAAACCTGACTCTAAAAGGCCCTTGAGTTTTTCCCCTTATAAAAATTACATTTCTCCCCTCCTTCTGCCCCTTCAGACCATCACATGGCCCAATCAGGTCACAGTCCCAAGTTCATCCGGATTCACATACTGCCTCTTCACACCTGGTGGGAACGTCCTTGGTTCTCAGAGGAAATAATTTTACAAAGCCCTCGCTATCTCTACCTCCCCGCTCTTGTTCCCACAGTTCACCCAGACACTGCTGTGGCAGCCCTGAAGATGCCAAGGAAAATGGCTGCAGGGCTGACAATCATACTTCTTAGGAAAAATACAGAAATACTTTGCCATTGCTTTCTCCTGGGAATTTATTTTAATGATCACCTTCTCTATACAATCACTTTTGAATGTAAGAAGTTATTTTAATCTTTTATTAAATTAGTTAAGAAGTCTTTTAAAAAGTGTTGGCTGTTCATTATTATAAGTTCTGTTGATATATTCAAATAACGGTGTCCCTTCATTGAAGTTATTGAGATACCCAAGAGGTCCAGGTGAAGAGCAACAAAGCACAAACAATTTATTAGAAATGAGAAAAGGGACTAGAACAATTTCATCAGAATCACGATGAACAGAATTTCTTTCAACAGAAATTTTGAGGAGAAAGAAAAGCCAAGAAACTTCTGTATTCCCAATGATAATATTCAGAATCCCTTAGTGATGTGAACATATTCCTAAGTTATAAATAATTACAAGACATCTTCAGGGAATATATAACTTTTCCATGTGAATTTTGTTGGATCGGTGGATCGAGTCACATAAGAGGCGAGACGCGGAAGTGAACAATCAGCTCTTTTATTGAAGTTCAGAGTAAGGACAGTTTTAAGTGTGCGAGCCGCTTGGCTTTATACAGCCGGCCGGCGGCTCGGCGGCCAATGGCAGCGCTTTGAATCTCTCACAATCGGCTCAGCCAATCGCGGCAGATTCTTAGCGCTCCAATCACAGGCGTTTAGCGAACCAATCGGATTGCGGTCTGAGCGGACCAATCAGAATGCGAGTCTTCAAGAATGTTAATACAGAACACCCCTCCCCTCATGGTTTCGTCTGACGCAGTGTCGTGACGTAGTCACGCAGGTAGGTGGGGCTTCGAACCTGTCTGGTTGACCTGCGTGGCTCAGTCGGTGTGTGGTCGTCGGCCGGTTCGGACGGGCTCCGCATCGCTCTCAACTTCGTTGATGGAACCACCTGGAATGGTGAGTCGGGCCTGTCGCTGCAACTCCCGCCCGGACTGTCTGGGTTGGTCGAGTTGCGGTCCCTGTTGCTCCCACTCGCCTTTCCGGGCTGGTTGAGCTGGCTTGGCTGTACCTTCCAGGTGAAGATCCCGCTCTGCGACAGTTCGAGGTCTGCCGGTGAGTATGGCTGGCTTGTTTGAACGTCTCTGTCTTTTGGTGGGGGTGTTCGGCTTGTGTTCGGGGTGTGCCGTTGACGCTTCAGTCCTTTCGTTGTTTACCGGCTTGGTTGTTGAGTCTTCCCCTCCTCTCTGCTTTCCTGGGTTGCTGTTGCCGAGGCGTTGGGGTGTTGGTGGCTAGTCTGGACCGTAGCTGGTCGATGTGCCGCTTCCAGTTCTTCCCGTCTGTCGCTTGGAGTCTGTATGATCGGGGCCCGGTCACCTGTGTTATTTGTGCAGGAACCCAGAGGGGGTCTCCCGTGAAGCTCTTTGCGTAGACTGTGTCCCCGATGTTGAATGCCCGGTACCGGCTGGAGGAGTCCGGGGGTTTCTCTGGGTTGTATGTGGGGTGTAAGCGGTCCAGTGGGGACCTCAGCTTCCTTCCCATTAGTAACTCCGCTGGGCTCTTGTTCATGGTCGTGTTCGGCGTGATGTGCTGTATGAAGAGTAGTTTGTTTATCTTTTCCTGGATGTCGCAGGTTTCAATTTTTTGGATGGCTTTTTTTATGTATTGGACCATCCGTTCCGCCCTACCGTTCGCCGCCGGGTGACCCGTTGAAGTTAAGGCATGTCTGATGCCCCATTCGGCTAGGTATTTTTCGAATGCCAGTGCCGTGAACTGTGGCCCATTGTCCGAAACTATGACATCCGGTAACCCGTGCGTTGCAAAGAGTCTGTTGAGCTTGTCGATGACCGCTTCTGTTGTTGTTGCCCTCATCGTGCTTACCTCCAGCCAGTTGGAGTAAGCATCTACGGTGATGAGGAATGTATGCCCCTTGGTTGGCCCGGCGAAGTCTATGTGTATTCGCGACCATGGTCCTCTCGGGGTCTCCCAATCCAGGACCGGCGCGGCGGGGGGGGGGTGGCTCTCGACTCTTGGCACCTGCTGCAACCGGCGACCCATGTCTCGATTTGTTTGTCCATCCCTGGCCACCAAGCGTAGCTTCTGGCCAGGGCTTTCATCTTGACGACCCCCGGGTGTCCCTCGTGCAGCATTGCCAACACTCTGTCTTGTAGTGTTTCCGGTATGACTACCCGGTCGCCCCAGAGTATGCACCCCCTTTGCGAGAACAGCTCAGTCTGGCGGTTTCGGAAGGCTCTGAACTGTTCGCTGCCGTCACTTTCTGGCCACCCCCGCTCTACCCAGCTCAATACCCGCGCCAGCTGTTTGTCTTTATTTGTTTCATGGGCAATGTCTGGCGCGGTTAAGAGTGGGCTGGGTAGGGTCTCAATTTGCAGGGTCGTCATTGTGAGCGCTGGGTCGTCGTCTAGGTCGGGTAGTGGTGACCGGCTCAGTGCGTCAGCGTGCGGAATGTTCTTGCCGGGCCGGTGTGATAGTTCGTATGAGTATGTGGCCAGGAACTCGGACCACCTCGTCATCCGGGGCGACAGGATGTTCGGGGTGGCCTTGTTCCCTGCGAGTATCCCGAGCAGGGGCTTGTGGTCCGTAATGATAGAAAAGTCCATACCGTAAAGGTATTCGTGGAACCTTTTCACTCCAGCGACGATGGCGAGGGCTTCTTTGTCTAGTTGACTGTAATTTCTTTCCGGTTTGGCCAGCGTTCGGGAGAAGAAGGCGATGGGTGCTTCCTTCCCGTCGGGTAGGGTGTGGCTGAGGACTGCTCCGATGCCGAAAGGTGATGCGTCGCACGTTACCGTGAGCAGGAGGGTCTCGCTATACTGGATCAGGACTGCGTCCGATGTTAGCAGGTTTTTTGTTCGTTGGAACGCAGTCTCCTCCCGCTTTCCCCAGGTCCAGGTGGCCGCTTTATCGAGTAGCCGGTGTAGGGGTTCCGCCACGGTCGCCTTTTGGGGTAGGAAAACATTGTAAAAGTTAAGCAGTCCCAAAAATGCCTGTAGTTCCGCCTTGTTTGTTGGTGTGGGGGCTTCCTTGATGGCTCTGAGTTTCTTCCCAGTTGGATGTATACCGTGCCGGTCCAGGAGGTACCCCAGGAACTTGACCCTCTCGGCGTGGAGTTGGCATTTGTCCCTTTTGACTTTAAGGCCGGCATCTTTGAATTTGTTCAGCACCGCCCTTAATCGGGTCTCCAATTGTTCTCTGTTGGCGGCTGCGATCAGCACGTCATCGAAGTAGGGAACCACCCCTTTTATTCCCTGGAGGAGCCTTTCCATGAGGCTTTGGAAGACTCCTGGGGTGACGCTGACTCCAAATTGGAGTCGGTTGCACCTAAAAGCCCCCCGGTGTGTGACTATCGTTTGCGCTTCAGCTGTCTCCGCATCGACCGGCAACTGCTGATATGCTTGTGCCAAGTCGAGTTTTGCGAAGACCCGGCCTCCCCCCAGTGAGTGCAGAAGGTGCTGGACTACTGGGACGGGGTAGGCGCTTTGCTGTAGCACGTGATTGAGGGTGGCCTTGTAGTCCCTGCAAATTCTGATGGAGCCATCGGGTTTGATGGGGGTGTCTATGGGCGTTTCCCACCGGGCATGGTCAATGGGCTCTAGTACCTCTTGCGCAACGAGCTTGTCTAGTTGCTCGTTGATTTTCAGCTTAAGTGCAAAGGGCACTCACCGGGGTTTGAGGCGGATTGGGGCGACGTTAGGGTTAAGGTTGAAGGATATAGGGGGCCCTCGGTACTTGCCTAGCGAGTTGTCGAAGACCTCCTGGAATTCCTTTACGAGGGTTGCTTCCCAGTTGGCCTCGTCTGTGTGATGGATGCCCGTCACCTCGATGCCCAGCGGGGCGAACCATTGTAGGCCGAGCAAGCTGGGCCGGTCCTGGTCCACGATTGTGAGTGGCAAGATGTCGGTGTGGTTCTTGAATGTGACCTTAAAGTGCTCGATGCCGACCACAGGGATGCGGTTTCCCTGGTAGTCTTTCAGGATTAGCTTCTGGTCATCTAGTTCATTGCGGCGGATGGTCGGAACCAGGCGCTTGACTGTGCGCCAAGAGACCATTGAGAGGTAGGACCCGGAGTCCACTTCTATCTCGCAGGGCTGGTCCTCAATGCACAGTGCCACGTGTACCTTCCGGGCATCCATGGTTGATGAATGGCTGATGACGACTGTCTGGTGGGTCTCCTCGCGCCGTTGTGCCTCGCTGAGTCGTCTGCTGCGGCTGTCGCGGCTCCACTGGCTCTCGGTCGGTCGGTCTCGGTGCCTGGGTGGGGTGCCGTCTCATCGTCGCGGGCTGTTTCCTCGTCGCTGAGGGCTGTAGCTCTTTTTGTTGTGGCACACCTTGGCGATGTGCCCCCGCTTCTCACAATGCCTGCAAATGGCGTAGAAAAGCGACACTCGGAGCGGGGTGATCGCCGCCGCAGCCGCGCAATGGAACCCGATTTACGCCCCTGCGGTCCCGGGCGGTCGCGCTCGGTCTGCAGCCGGTGGATTTCCTCTCATCGCCGTCGTCCTCGGTGTCGGATTGGGGTTCGAGGTCGCCATGATGCGTGGTTGTTTCTCGACGGCTGGACTCCCCGGGCTTCGCGGCAGTGGGGGTGCTTCGTTGGTCGGTGGCCGTTCAGTCGTGTTGGCTTGCCTCATCCGGGCTGCTGACTGGTGGGTGGCCTCGGTGGCGGTGGCCTCGGCGAGGGCGTCGGTGAGGGAGATGTTGCCTTTGGCCATCAGCCGGCTCTGCAGCACTGGGTCTCGTAGTCCAAGGACAACTCGGTCCCGAAGTGCCTGGTCCAGGTCAGGGAATTCGCAGGGGCCCCCCAGGTTCCGTAGCTGGGCCACGAAGTTGCCGATGGTTTCGCCTTCGTGCTGATCTCGGTGGTAGAAGTCGTGCCTACGAATGAGGATGGGCACGGTAGGGGCGTAATGGCGTCGCAAGATGGGCTCAAGGTCAGCCCAGTCCATCTCCTTGACGTCGGCGGGCTTTGTTAGTGCCTTGGCCATTTTGAACACTGCGGGCCCGCACTGTGTGAGGAAGACTGCCCGTTTCCTCTGGCCGTTGGCGTCTTTGAGGTTGCTGCATTCCAGAAACATCTGGAAGCGATCGATATATGACTCCCAGTCTTCGGTTGCTGGGTCGAATGGAGCGGGCGGCAGGGTGCTGGCCATTGTGCAGGGCGCAGATTCACTGTTTGCCACGTGCTAGTTGGTCCTCGCCTCACGATCCCATCCTCGTCGCCAGTGTTGGATCGGTGGATCGGGTCACATAAGAGGCGAGACGCGGAAGTGATCAGCTCTTTTATTGAAGTTCAGAGTAAGGACAGTTTTAAGTGTGCGAGTCGCTTGGCTTTATACAGCCGGCCGGCGGCTCGGCGGCCAATGGCAGCGCTTTTAATCTCCCGCGATTGGCTCAGCCAATCGCGGCAGATTCTTAGCGCTCCAATCACAGGCGTTTAGCGAACCAATCGGACTGCGGTCTGAGCGGACCAATCAGAATGCGAGTCTTCAAGAATGTTAATACAGAACAAATTTATATACTCTTTCTGAGTATATAAATTGAGTTCCCATAAATAGAATTCTTTAATATTTTCACTAAGATATCTTCTGTGACAGTTACCACGAGAGACCCACAACCTTTTGAATACAGCACAATATCTGGTTTTCACAGAAAGCAAATTTATTACCTTCCACCTTGTTATATACTTAACGTAGTAAAAGCTGGTAATATGCTTGTCTCTTGACAGATGAGCAACATCTTCAAAAAGAAGAAAGGGAAATATCTCTTTTGCCATTGAAGAAACAAAGATAATTTGCATCTTTGGAAATCTCTGGTCATCTCTAGTCCAAGTCCTAACCATGCCCAACTTTGCTTTGCTTCCTAGTCCAAAGAAGATTAGCCAGATCCGGAACCTGCTGAGATCATCTTTGTTCCCCTTGGAAACTATTCTGTGTTAGTACACCAGATTAAGTTTTATATGGGTATGTTCTAACTTCTTTATTCAAATTCAAAATAGACATTGTTAAAGCAATTTGAGAATTTTTACACTTTACACAATTTTTACACCAAGCACTTATAATCTCAGACTGTCTGCTGTTGACATCACCCCATTCCTAAAAGGTCTGTAAGGAGCGTGCATAAGTGCACCAATGTGCCTACTGTCCCTGTCCTACTGTTCCCTTTTATTTGTATCTATTTCATGTATTAATAATCATGATTTTACTTATATATATTATCAAATGCTTGACAAAATAAATAAAATTAAAAAATTACTATGTTTATTTTTAGAAGTTTTTTTCACTGAATGGAAATTTCTGTACATTCTCACAACCAAAGCCATTTGAGATAAACCTTTTTTTCCAGGAAAAAATAATCTGAACTAGTAGACCAAATAAAGCTTAACATGAGCATGTTTAAATTATTTCCTAATGTGAATATTTTTTTTAAAAAAGGACTGGTGATGCAATATATGTGTTTTATTTTATTACCTTTGGAAAGACTACAAAGGAACATTTCTTTTAAGATATATTTCTTAACCTGTTATTGAAAATATTTGAGATTACTATTGAACCTTTCTTGAACTAGAACGCTTTAGGAAAGTCCAAACTATAATTCTTAATTTTGATTCCCACCTATGAATAGCAAACCAATAATAGAATTGTGTTATGTATATTTTCTAGCATGGAAAAAATGTTTGCAGTTTCTGAAGTCAAGACAATTTCTGAACAATTACCTGGTTCCAACCAACAACTCCATATTTTTACTTTGCATTGCTGCAGAAGAAGTCAGTGAATAAATTATTAGTAGTGCAAAGGTTCATATAGTCTCCTGTAAGTCAATTGTCAAAAATAGATAATTAACCAAAGCTATTTCAATTGTTGCTGTTTTATTCCCTTTATTTCTTTGCCAGGACTTCAGTAACTGAAAAAAAAAAGTTACTATAAGGTTAAATATTTATATGATAATGAATGTAAAAGTACATTCTATCAACTGAGTATGATAATTTAAAAACCCTCAAAATAGGTACATATTGAAAAAAACACGAATCCATATTTCAACTTACATAGGTTTTTTTTTTAGATTTTCCCTCTTTAAACTGATACTTAAAGCAAATCTCTTGTCTCAAATAAAGGAAATCTCATAGGAAAATAGAAAACCAGGGATATGTTTTTATGCCTGATAGTACTTTATATGTTTCCTGCATCAAAGCCCACTTATCTTCCAAAGTTGAGAAGTATCTTTTTCTGGAATGATTAGTTGTCAACATCAGGTTTTTCTGTATTTACATATTTAACAATGGGAGTCGATCTAAAGTTATCTCATTCCTTTTCCTTCTCCTCAGAAAGGAAGCCATGACAGAAGCTAAGAACTTCACCTTTGTCAAGGAATTCATCTTGCTGGGACTCACCAGCCACAGAAAACCCAACTTCTTCTCTTTGGGATCATTCCCATCATCTACTTGCTTACGGTTTTGGGGAACATATTGATCATTATATTGGTGAAGGTTAATTCAAACCTGCACACACCTATGTATTATTTTCTCTCACATCTTGCATGGGTAGATATGTGTTATGTAACAACCACCATGCCTCTCATGTTGACTCATCTCCTGACTGGAGATGGAGCCATTTCTTTCGCATTCTGCATGGTCCAGATATACATTGCAGTGACCTTAGGTGGTGTTGAGATTCTCATGGGAGAATCATGGCCTATTGTTGGGAGTCATGGCCTATGATCGCTACCTGGCTATCTGCTGTCCCTTACTTTACCCTGTTCTCATGGACAAGTGTTGCCAGTTGCGGTGCAGTTCAGCATGCTGGGTAACACCTTCTCTGGTCTGTTTGATTTATATTGTCTGCTTTCTTTGCCAAAACTATTGTGGCCCCAATCAGATCAATAGTGTCATATGTGAGATGCCAGTGGTGCTGAAACTTGCATGTAGTGATACCAGAATTGCTGAGGCCATTATTTTTGTTATAGGTGGATTTTTCCTTTTGGTTCCCCTTTCTATTTTATTGACCTCCTATGGATTTATTCTTCATTCTGTCTTACAAATGAAATCAGGAGGATGGCACAAGGCTTTCTCTACATGTGGCTCACACCTTATTGTGATCTCCATGTTCTATGGCCCTTTGCTTTGGGTGTACATAATTCCGAAGACTGACTCAGCTGCTGATTGTGATAAACAAATAACAATCTTCTATGTTTTGATCACCCCTCTACTCAATTCTATCATTTACAACCTGAGAAACAAGGACTTTCATAGGGCAGTGGCCAAGATCTTGTGAAGAAGGGCACTTGAAGAAAAGTATTAGGGATTCTGTCATGGGTAATTATCTTCTTTTTAAAAAAACTGGTTGTCAAACATTGACTGATTAAGAACATTGCTCTGCAAATTTTTTTATAGTTTCTCTAATCTCTAGTCTTCATCTAGTAATTGTATTGAGATGCTAAAACCTTAAGGCCTAGTTCTTTTGAATTCTAAACAATACTTCAACAGTATTGAAATTTTCTGTATATATCTCCCTAAATGCCCTGAACAGATGCAGAGAACAGAGAAAAGAGTATTGCAATTCTCAATCTAACTTTTATTTGGGAAAACGTATTTGTCTGATTGATCAGTGCAGTTCTTTCTACAGATTTGCCATCTTCTATAATTACTGAATATTTTCAGTAGAATATCTGTCTATAGCACAATGGTATCTAGAAATATTGCAAGTGTAAGTATTAGAATTTTGAACCAACATTTAGCTATCATTGAATGATAACTGTGGAAGTACAACATAACACAACTAGATACTACTATATTGGTAGACAACTGGAAAGCTATAGAGAGTAAAGAAAAACACTGGTGGATGAAAAACAGTGGACCTATCTTCCCGCACTTCTATGGACATCACAACATACACAATCTTCGCATACATTTTGATCCTATTGTATCATTACCAGGGACCAGGACCTAAACATTGCTTACACAACTAACAAAAAAGCTTGGATATTTCAAAGAGGGAAGCAAATATTCTATCCACTCACTACTTCACTGCCTCTCAAAAAAATCAGAGAAAATTTTCTCTACTTGTGCTTCCCATCTCCTTATGGTCTTCTTTTTTTGTGGTTGTTCCATCTGCATGTATCTGCTTCCACAGACTGATTCAGCGCCTAATCATGAGAAACAAATGGCAGACTTCTACATTGTGATCACTCCTCTGCTCAACTCTATCATCTATAGCCTGCGAAACAAGGACATTCATAGTGCAGTAGCCAGGATCTTGTGAAGAAGGACCTTTGAACAAAACTTTTAGGGTTCGTGTCATGATTAATCAACTTAAAAAGAAAAAAAAGCCCTGATAATCTAACTGCAATAATATGAAAGTCTATGTTTGTCAACCTTGAAATCAACTCTGTTCTGTAGTTGATCTATCTCTCAGCATATACTTTATTCAGTAATTGTGTTGAGATGTTAAACTGTCAAAGCCTAGATCTCATGAAATGAAGAATGGGCTGCTCTTGTATCTACTTTCCTGGTTGTGGTGTGAAAATCTTTAGAAAGTATCACTCTTTAAACTATAGTGGAGCAAATCTGAAGCAAAGTGAACCTCATATAAAAATGAGGGATTATGGGATTCAGGTAAGATTTAACCTATTCTTTAGTATAGAATATAAAATAACAGAGTTGGAAGGGACCTTGGAGGCCTTCTAGTCCAACCCTCTGCTTAGGTAGGAAACTCTATCCATTTCAGACAAATGGTTATCCAGTTTCTCTTCTTAGAAACTTCCAGTGTTGGAGCTTTCACAACTTCTCGAGGCAAGTTGTTCCACTGATTAATTGTTCTAACTATCAGGTTGGTTGTCTCCTTGATTAGTTTCCATCCATTGCTTTTTTCCTGCTTTCAAGTGTTTTGGAGACTTGGTTGACCTCAGTGGTGAGATTCAAAAATTTTACTACCAGTTCTGTGGCATGGCTTGGTGAGCATGGTAGAGGAAGGATATTGTAAAATCTCCATTCCCTCCCCACTCCACTAACTTGCTTTCCAGCTCTGTTTTCTTGCTTAGGACAAGAAAAGAAGAGCCAGTCGGTCAGCAATGGCCATCACAAAGAAGCCTGTAGCCAGACAAGATTGTGCAGGAGGAAGCCAGAGAAAGTGAAAGTTTTTGGCTGAACCGGGACAGTAAGGAACTTCTAAACTTCTAAACTTGGCACAGAAGGTAACTAAACTTGAAAATTAAGGCCAGGGGATAAAAGATTTTTGAACATTGGAATTATCTTTTTGCTATAAGTGGGAAGGAGAGGTAAATAATCTATATTAAGATTTTACTGGAGAATACTGCTTGGAGTTTATAAGACCAGAAATAAATGGCAATAAGACTTCTTAAAAATTATTTTGGAACTGTGTAATTGAATTCTACCCCAGGAAGAGAAAATATAAAAAGAAGAAAGTGCTAAATGAAACAGTTTGTTTTGATTTAGACTGCTTTGTGACTTTGGGACTCTTGGAAACTATTTCTTGAAAGACTAAAAACATTTGGGTTGTTTAAATTTTTTTTTAATGATGGCATTATCTGTTGAAGAATTGCAAATGGAATTCCAAAAGTTAAAAGAAGAGGAACAAGAAGGCAAGGGCTCTTCTGGATCTATTTTTCTGGCAATTTCTACCTATCAGGAATTACAACAACAAGAAAGTTGGGATGAAGAATGGCTTCCGGTTTGCAAGGCTTTGGCAGCGGCAGGGATTTGCGATACCTGCTATGCTCGCTGCCAAGGTGCCCCCGATCCATTTGGATTTGGGGGATATAGCTGCCCCGTAGAGACAGCTGAAGACAGGGGGGATCCAGATAGGGGTTTGGGGGTGTCGCAGACACCCTCCCCAGCTGGCAAAACCCCCTTTTCCCAAGGCGGAGGAGCAGCAGTCAGTAATGGCCGCCACAAAGAAACCTGCAGCTGGATAAGATTGTGCAGGAGGAAGAAAGCCCGAAGAGTTGTGAAAGTGGTTTTTGACCGGGATAAAGTAAGAAAAAGTATCCTGGATTTTGAAAGTTGCCAAGGATAAATTGTTTCCAGAGAGAGTTACAAGCGGCGAATGGAACTCTAAAAGGGAAAGTTTTTTTCTCTTTCTTTTCACTTTCCTTCCTAACATGACAGCAGATGGAACCATAAGAGAAATAGGAAAACCTGCATTGGAGGTAACTAAATGCTGAAGGGATAAGGATTTCTGAACACTTAAAAAACAACAACACCTTTTTTGCTGTGAGTGGGAAGGGAGAGGAAAAAAAATTGGAGCAGAATTTGAAAATAAGGAGAAGACTGCCTAGAATCTTAAAGAGTTATTAAACATTAATAAGACTTCTAAAAGATATATTTTAAATGGAACTTCGATGATTAAACATTAACCCCAGAAAGAGAAAGTGAAGAAGGAGAAAGTACTTAAAAGAAACAGCTTATTTGGATTGCTTGGTGATTTTGGAACTTTTGAGAACTATTTTTGATTAAAAGCACTTGGGTGGTTGTTTGGAAAAACTTTTTCTCTCTATAATGGCATCACTTGTGGATGGATTGAAACTTGAATATCAAAAATATAAAAAAGAAGAACAAGAAGGGAAGGTTTCTTTTGGCACTCTTTTTCAATTTTTAGAAATGGCGGTTTGTACTTATGAAAAACTGACTGCGCAACAGGATGACTGGGATAAAGAAGAAGCCATTTTTGATGAACAAGTGACTAGTTGGGGAAGGAAAGGAGAAAGAAGAAGAGGAAAAGGGGACTTTAAGACTTGGAACAACAACCAAAAAAGAGAAGAATAAGGAGAAAAGGGGATACTATGTTAGAAAACAACAGAAAGGAGGAAAGCAGAAGAATAAAAGGGAGGTGGAGAGACAAGGGGGTAAAGAGGGCAAAGAGAAGAATAAACAAGGGAGAAAGGAAGGGATGAGAAGTCTTAATGGTGGGGAGCAAGATGCAAAGAAACAAAAGTCTTTTAGAGATAATGGGTAAATTTTATTGAAAAAAAGGATTCTGGAAAGGTACATAAGATTGTATTTTTATATTTGTATTCAGAAATAATCTTAGAAAATGGGAAATAATATGTAATTTAAAATGTGACAAAACATTTAGTGTAACTTAGTGAAGCTTTTGTCAAGAAAAAGAAAGCAATGAAATAAATGGGAGAATTGGATTAGGAGAACGGGGAACATTTTAATGAAACAATGATTTAATGTGATGTGATGTGGGGGAGAAATAACTATGGAAAGCCTAAGCATTCCCATAAAGGCATGATATTTAATTGAAATGGGTAATATTAATATTAATGATTAGATTGTGTTATCTCAGTGAATTTTTTTGTGAAGAGAAAGAAGGCAATGAAATAAATGAGAGATTTGAAGTAGAAGAAGGGGGAACATTCTAATGAAATAATGATTTAAAATATGTGATGTGGGGGGGGAAATAATTATGGAAAATAGGGGTTCCCATAAAAGTATGATATTTAACTGAAAAGTAATGTGTTAAGTGTTTAAGATCTAAATGAATATTAACATTAACGAATAGATTTGTATTGGGATTGATAATATTGTATAATTTTAGAATGTACCAAACAGAATCCCAGTGTAAGCTATGTATTTTATATTAAGTATTATAAATGTAGGGGAAAGAGACAAAGGCGTCATACTCCAAGTAGTATACAGGAGAAGTTTTGTTTAAAGAAGAAAGATAAAGGGATAGCTGGAAACACAACAGACAAAGAATAATAAATATTATGATTTGTATCGAGATGAGATAAAAAAAATAAAATTAAGAGAATTTAAAAGAGATGAGAAGCTATATAGAAAACTGAAAATGGTAAGAAGATATGGAACGGTATACAAAATGAATATAAATTTGAATTTGTGTCTGTATGAAGAGTTGTAACCTGGGACTAAGTAACTTTCAGAAAAGATGTTTTTTATGTTTTTATGTTTTGTGTTTTTGTGTATTTATGTTTGATTGAGTAAATAAAACCTTGGAGGATTGTTAGAAGAGGACAATTGAGAACAAAATATAGAAGAGAATAAAGCAAGTCAGAAGGAAAAATAAGTATAGTGAATAAAAACATATAAAATGGATAAATATAGAAAAGAAATATAATTGAATAAAAGTAAAGGGAGAAATAATCAGAAACTTGAAAGGATACGTATGTGTTTATAAGGAGATGTGTCAATGATGTACAAAATGTTTTATTTGTTTTGTTAAAATTTACAAATAACTTTCAGAAAAGAGGTTTTATGTTCTTATGTTTTATGTTTTGTATGTCTTTAAAAATTAATAAAATTTGTTCAAAAAAAAAAAAGAAAGTTGGCATGAAGAAGAAGAAGCCATCTTTAATGGACAAATAATCTTAGTTGAGGAAGAAAAGAGAAAGAGGGGAAAGAAAATGGAGAATTCAGAACTTAAAAAAGCAACCAAGAAAGGGAAAAATTAGGTGAAAAATCGATTCCATGTCAGAAAGCAACAGGAAAGAGGAATACAACAGAGAGGGGAGACTAAGAGAGTGGAGCTTGAGAGATTGGGGGGTAAAAGGTTAGAATCGACAAGAAAGGAAGGGAAAAAGGGAAGAGAAGTCATAAAGGCTTAAAACAAGATGTTAAAAACAGATGGTTTTTTTAGAAATAAAGGGTAAAACACAATTAAAAAAAAGATTCTGCAAAAGTACATAAGACTGTATGGTAGATATTAGTATTTGAAATAGAGTTAGAAAATTGGAATATTATATGAGTTAACAATACATTAAAGGGAATGTATAAAAATGTCTAAGATTTAACAATAGAGTTTATTTCCTATGGAACATTGTTTTTACTATATTATAAGCTTATTTTTCTTCTCTTTTTTATTATTCTAAAATGTAGTACTTAGAATGTACTAAGCAGAATCAGTATGGAAAGTATGTATTATTTTAAGTGTTAAATTTAGGGGAAAGATAAAAAGGCGTCACACTTCAACCAGTGATTACAGGAGAAATATTGTATTAGAAAGAAAAGATAAATAGATAATTGAAAAAGAACGTGTTAGATCGGGTAGATCGGTTCACATTGAGAGGCCAGACTCGGGAGTGTACATTCAGCTCTTTATTGCATGTAAAGAATGGAACAAAAAAGGCTTGCAAGCCGCTTGGCTTTATACAGCCGGCCAGCGGCTCGGCGGCCAATGGCAACGCTTTGAATCTCCCACGATCGGCTCAGCCAATCGCGGTGGATTCTTAGCGCTCCAATCACAGGCGTTCAGTCAGCCAATCACATTGCGGTCCATGTGGACCAATCGGAATGCGAGTCTACAAGAATGTTAATACAGAACACCCTCCCCTCCGACGTAGCGTGGTGACGTAGTTGCGCAAGTAGGCGGGGCTCCGTACCTGCCTAGTTGACTTGCGCGGCTCAGTCTGTGTGTGATCGTTGGCCAGTTCAGACGGGCTCCGCGTCGCTCTCAACCCTTTTGATGGAACCGCCTGGAAGGGTGAGCTGGGCCTGTCGCTGCAGCTCCCGCCCGGTCTACCTGGGTCGGTTGAGCAGCAGTCCCTGCTGCTCCCGCCTGGTCTTTCTGGGCTGGTTGAGCTGGCTTGGCTGTACCTTCCAGGTGAAGCTCCCGTCTGCGACAGCTCGAGATCTGCTGGTGAGTATGGTTGGTTTATTTGGATGTTGCTATCTTTTGGTGGGGTGTGTTCGGCTTGCGTTTGGAGGTGCACCACTGGCATTTCTGGCCTTTTTCCGGCCTTGGTTGTTGTGGTTCCCCCTCCCTCTCTGCTTTCTGTGGTTGTTGTCGTCGAGGCGTCGGGGGTGTTGGCGGCTAGCCTAGACCATAGCTGGTCGATGTGCCTCTTCCAGCTTCTTCCATCCGTGGTTTGGAGTCTGTATGACTGGGGGCCAGTTACCTGTGTTATTTGCGCAGGTACCCAGAGTGGGTCTCCCGTGAAGTTCTTTGCATAGACTGTGTCCCCGATGTTGAATGCCCGGTGCCAGCTGGAGGAATCTGGGGGTTTCTCCGGGTTGTAGGTGGGGTGTAGCCAGTCCAGCGGGGACCTCAATTTCCTGCCCATCAGTAGTTCTGCTGGGCTTTTGTTTGTGGTCGTGCTGGCTGTAATATGCTGTATGAGTAGCATTCTGTTTATCTTTTCTTGAATGTCTCCGGTTTCAATTTTCTGGATGGTTTTCTTTGTGTATTGAACCATCCGTTCTGCCCGTCCATTCGCCGCCGCATGAGCCGTCGAGGTTAGGGCGTGTCTGATGTCCCGCTCGGCCAGGTAGTTTTCAAATGCCAGTGCCATGAACTGCGGGCTGTTATCCGACACTAAGTCATCTGGCAACCCATGTGTCGCAAAGAGTCTGTTAAGTTTATCGATGACGGCTTCTGTTGTTGTTTTCCTCATGGTGCTTACCTCCAGCCAGTTGGAGTAGGCATCCACAGTGATGAGGAATGTATGCCCCTTGGTCGGTCCGGCGAAACGGAACCTTTTCACTCCGGAGACAATGGCGAGGGCTTCTTTGTCCAGCTGGCTGTAATTTCTCTCCGGTTTGGCCAGCGTTCTTGAGAAGAAGGCGATGGGTGCTTCCTTCCCATCGGGTAGGGTGTGACTGAGGACTGCTCCGATGCCAAAGGGCAACGCGTCGCATGTCACCGTTAGCGGCAGGGTCTCGCTATACTGGATCAGGACTGCGTCTGATGTTAGCAGGTTTTTTGTCTGTTGGAATGCAGTCTCCTCCCTCTTCCCCCAAGTCCAGGTGGCTGCTTTATCGAGTAGCCTGTGCAGGGGCTCCGCCGCAGTCACCTTCTGGGGTAGGAAAACATTGTAAAAGTTAAGCAGTCCCAAGAATGCCTGTAGTTCCGCCTTGTTTGTTGGTGTGGGGGCTTCCTTAATGGCTCTGAGTTTCTTTCCGGTGGGGTGGATTCCATGCCAGTCTAGGAGGTACCCCAGGAATTCGACCCTCTCGGTGTAGAGTTGGCATTTGTTTTTTTTGACTTTAAGGCCGGCGTCTTTGAATTTTTGCAGCACCGCCCTTAAACGGGTTTCCAATTGTTCCTTGTTGGCGGCTGCGACCAGCACATCATCAAAGTAGGGGACCACTCCTTTTATTCCCTGGATGAGTCTTTCCATGAGGCTTTGGAAGACTCCTGGGGCGACGCTGACTCCGAATTGGAGTCAGTTGCATCGGAAAGCCCCCCGGTGTGTGACAATCGTTTGCGCTTCGGCTGTCTTGGCATTGACTGGCAGTTGCTGGTAGGCTTGCGCCAGGTCGAGTTTTGCGAAGACCCGGCCTCCCCCCAGTGAGTGCAGAAGGTGCTGTACTACTGGGATGGGGTAGGCGCTTTGCTGCAGCGCGTGGTTGAGGGTGGCCTTATAGTCACCACAGATTCTTATGGAGGCATCAGGTTTGATGGGGGTGACTATGGGTGTTTCCCAGCGGGCATGGTCAATTGGCTCTAAAACCCCTTGTGCGACGAGCTTGTCTAGTTGCTCGTCGATTTTAGGTTTGAGCACGAATGGCATTCGCCGCGGTTTGAGGCGGATCGGGGCAACGTTAGGGTTAAGGTTGAAGGAGATAGGGGCCCCTCGGTACTTGCCTAGAGTGTCATCGAAGACCTCCTGGAAGTCCCTTGATTGTGCACCAAGAGACCATGGAGAGGTAGGACCTGGAGTCCACTTCCATCTCGCAGGGCTGGTCTTCGATGCTCACCTCCACGTGTACCTTTTGGGCGTCCATGGTCGACGAGTGGCCGATGACGACCGTCTGGTGGGTTTCTTCACGCCGCTGTACTTCACTGAGTCATCTGCTGCGGCCATTGCGGCTCCATTGGCTCTCAGTTTGGTGGTCTCGGTTTCTGGGGGGGCTGCCGTCTCATCGTCGGGGGCTGCTGCCTCATCGTTGGGGGCTGTAGTTTTTCTTGTTCCGGCACACCTTGGCAATGTGCCCCCGCTTCTCGCAATGCCGGCAGATGGCGTCGAGGAAACGGCATTCGGAGTGGGGGTGGTCACCACCGCAGCCGGCGCAATGGAATCCTGACTTACGTCCCCTCCGGTCCTGCCGGTCGTGTTCAGCCTGGAGCCGGTGGATCTCCTCTTCCTCGTCATCGGTGTCGGATTGGGGGTCGATGTTGCCGTGATGTGTGGTTGTTTCTCGGCGGCTGGCTTCTCCGGGCCTCGCTGGTGCCGGGGTCGATTCGTTGCTTGGCGGTCGTTCTGTTGTGTTCGCCTGCCGCATCTGGGCTGCCGATTGGTGGGTGGCTTCGGCTGTGGTTGCCTTGGCAAGGGCGTCAGCGAGGGAGATGTCGCCTTTGGCCATCAGCCGGCTCTGCAGTACGGAGTCTCTGAGTCCGAGGACGACTCGGTCGCGTAACACCCCGTCCAGTTCGGCAAACCCGCAGAAGCCCCCTAGGTTCCTTAGCTGGGCCACAAAATCGCCTATGGTTTCGCCCTCGCGCTGTTCTCGCCGGTAGAAGTCGTGCCTTTGGATGAGTATGGGCATGGCAGGGGCATAATGGTGGCGCAAGATGGGCTCGAGGTCAGCCCAGTCCATTTCTTTTATGTCGGCGGGCTTTGCCAGCGCCTTGGCCATCTTGAATATCACGGGGCCACAGTGTGTCAAGAACACGGCCCGTTTCCTCTGCCTGTTGGCATCCTTGAGATTGCTGCATGGAAGCGATTGGTGTACGATTCCCAGTCCTCGGTGGCTGGGTCGAATGGAGCGGGTGGCGGGGTGCTGCTGGCCATCTTGTGGGTCATTGCGCGCCGTTTGCCACGTGCTGGTTGGTTCCTCGCCTCACGATCCCACCCTCGTCGCCAGTGTTAGATCGGGTAGATCGGTTCACATTGAGAGGCGAGACTCGGGAGTGTACATTCAGCTCTTTATTGCATGTAAAGAATGGAACCAAAAAGGCTTGCGATTCACTTGGCTTTATACAGCTGACTGGTGGCTCGGCGGCCAATGGCAGCGCTTTGAATCTCCCACGATCGGCTTGGCCAATCACGGTGGATTCTTAGCGCTCCAATCACAGGCGTTCAGTCAGCCAATCACGCTGCAGTCCGTGTGGACCAATTGGAATGCGAGTCTACAAGAATGTTAATACAGAACAGAACGGACAAAAGATGCAAGTATAATTATTTAAATTGAGATGAAATAAATAAAATAGAATTGAGAGTGAATAGAGGAGAGTAGAGGAGAATAGAGGAGAATATAGAATGTTAAATAAGATATGAAATAGTATATAAGGTGAGCATGAATTTGATTTACGTCTGTACAAAAAGATGTAGCCCGGGGTTAAGCCGCTTTCCAAAAAGAAGTTTTATGTATTTATGTTTTGTGTTTTGTTTGTCTATGTTTGAATTAATAAAATTCTAGAAGAATGTTGGAAGAGAACAATGAAATTGTAAACAAGACAGATGGAAGTATACAATGAATAAAGAGATATAGAAATTAAGGCAAAATAAATATAATTGAATAGAAGGAAAGGGAGAAATAGAGAAGCTAGAAAAAGATATGAAGTTGAATATATAAGATAAATACGCATATCAAATTGTGTTTGTATGGAAATGTGATAATTTGGAACTATGCTGTTTTCAAATAAGATGTTTTATTTGTTTTTCAGAAAAGATGTCTTATGTTCTTATACTCTATGTTTTGTTTGTTTGTGTATTGTCTTTAAAAATTAATAAAAAAAATTTAAAAAAAGAAAAGAAAAGAAGAGCCAGCCGATCAGCTGGGATTCAGGAGGCAGAAAATAGATCGATGTGGGGCCAGTCAGAGGTGGTATTTGCCAGTTCTCTGAACTACTCAAAATTTCCACTACTGGTTCTCCAGAACTGGTCAGAACTTGCTGAATACCACCTCTGGTTGACCTCTTCTTTGTGACAACCCTTGAGATATTGGAACATTTCTATCAAGTCCCTCCTAGTCCTTCTTTTCATTAGACTAGACCTACCCTATTTCTGTAACCATTCTTCATATGTTTTAGTCTCCAGGCCCCTACTCATCTTTGTTGCTTTTTTTTGTACTCTAAAGTTAGAAACAGAATGTGAACTTGAGTTTCTACTAAAGAAGTATCATAGCCAAAAATATGGTGGTGTCATGAACTGTATGCCCTAATTACAGAGATAGGATTTAGATTATTTAAGCAGTGTAGCTTGTCCTAACTATCTCTTTAAACTTGCTTCTTAGTTGCAAGTTCATCTTCAATGCAAAATATTCAGATCCCATCCTGTACTGTTAGTAGTTGTTTTACTAACTTATATTTTCGACAGTTTTCATTTGTGTTTCATTTAACAGTTCACAATTAGAAATGGGATATTTTTCTAAGATAACTAAGCTATCATCAATCTTCCTTTGCTATACTAGGAAAGTAAAATGAACAATTATCTTAAAATTGGTGACAAATGATAGAAAAATGATTTTTATTCTTGGTAAATTTATTGCATTTTATTTAGTATATTCTTGGTATATATTGAGGGCAAGTCCATTTTGCCCCCAAAGAAACAATCATCTTCTAGATATTCAAAGGCTGACTATATAATACCATGATGGCGAACCTATGGCATGCCTGACGGATGGCATGCAGACCCATTTCTGCCAGTATGCGAGAGGTCACCCAGAAGAGCCACTGCACATGCGTGCCCACCCCGTGCCTCCAGCTGATTGTCAGGTATCTGCTGCACATGCATGCGAGAGATGCATGAGGGAGATGCGCACACATGCGCAGGGGGTGGGGTGTGTGGGGGTTGCGCACACGTGCAGAGGCGTGAAAGGTGCATGCACAGAGGCGGGCAGCATGGGGGTCACACGTTCATGCACAGTACACAGTGTGGGGGGCAGAGGGGTCACATGCACATTGCATCATGGATGCAGGCACACGAGTGCAAGCGCATGTGAATCTTCAGCATGCGATGTGGAAAAGGTTAGCCATCACTGATATAATATGTCCTATAATTTTTACTGGCATTGTTTTTAGCTGAGGAAATGAGTCTTCATTTCCTTCCAACATTTCAGAAACCAGAGAAAATGTGATCTGGAATATTTAGCAATTTTATTTTATGTTATGTTATTTTATTTTATTTTATTATATTATTTTATTTTATTTTATTTTATTTTATTTTATTTTATTTTATTTTATTTTATTTTATTTTATTTTATTATTTTATTTATTTTTGTCAATCTCTTACAAGATAATAGGTATAAGTACAAACACAGTTATGAATACAAGTAATGGATGCATATAAGAAAAATAAAAGAAACCATAGGACAGGGGTGGTAGGCACGTTGGTGCGCTTATGTACACCCCCTACAGACCTCTTAGAAAAGGGGTGAGGTCAATAGTAGACAGTCTAAGTTAAAGTTTTGGGGATTTGGGGAAGAAACCACAGAGTCAGGTAGAGTATTCCAGATATTGACCACTCTGTTGCTGAAGTAGTATTTCTTGCAATCAAGTTTGGTGTGATTAACCTTGGGTTTGTATCTATTGTTTGCTCTAGTGTTGTTATGGCTGAAGCTGAAGTATTCATTGATAGGTAGGACATTGCAATGTATGATTTTATATACTATACTTAGTTAGGACCGAAGGTAGCAGAGTTCTAGGTTTTCTAGGTCTAGAATTTTGAGTCTGGTGGCATAAGGTATTCTGCAACGAGTAGAGGAGTGGAGAATTCTTCTTGTGAAATATTCTTGTGAAATGTGAAATGAATGAAACTAAGGAGAAATTTCCTGACAGTTAAACAATTAATCAGTGGAATGACTTGCCTCTGGAAGATGTGGGTGCTTCAACCCTGGACATTTTAAAAAAGATATTGGATAACCATTTGACTGAAATGGTAGAGGGCTTCCTGCCTGAGCAGAGGTTGGACTAGAAGACCTCCAAGGTCCCTTCCAACTCTGTTATTCTGTTATTGTGTTATTCTGTTCTTTTATAAGTCAATGAAATTTTATTTTAGGTTGGTGAAATTTAACCTATCTGTAGATATTTGTTCTATAATTTTTTCAGGCATTGTTGTTAGCTCGACAGAATGAGTCTACATTTCTATCCAACACTTCAGAAAACAGGGAAAACATATTCTGGAATGTGCTGCAATGGATTCAGTGACATTTTATTGTTAGTAGACATTAATAGGATTGCATTATAAGGTCTTCTAAAGCAGGGGTCGCCAACCTTTTGGACCTCAGGGACCACCAAATTCATAATTTTAAATCCAGGAACCACTAACCGGTTCTGTGGGTGTGGCCTAATTTATGGGTGTGGCTTGGTGGTTATGTGACTGGCTGGACATGGCTTGTATGTAAATATTATAAAGCCTCGTGTTTCTGCGCAGCCTGGATTAATTGCTTTGGGGGAATGCTCTGTGGGTAAGATTTCTCTGTGGTCCACCAAAATATTCTCACAGCCCACTGGTTGGCAATGCTGTTCTAAAGAACATGTATCACTCATAATGTTGAAACATTATACAAATTTGTCTGAATGTACCCTAACAATGAACAAAACATCGTCTATGGAAATTCCTGCTTAATTTAGCACATATTGGGGAAAGATATATTGCTCTGAATGTTGTGATCTAATTCAGGATAATATGCCTTTTTAAAAAATAAATGACAAAATGTAATATCCTATTGATTTTTTTTATTTAAAAGCGATCGATATAAATATAACACATGGGTGTTCTTGCTGCATATTGTGCTATACCATTCGGTTCTCCAAGCAGTAAGAATCTTTGAAATGATATTTCTGAAGTTTTGAAAAAATGTTTCACACTTAAAACTGAAGACAAGCAAACTTGATACAGAATGACTCTCGGTAGAAAGGAAGTTATGGGATTCAGGCATGGGTGATAGAGATGATAACAGATAATCAGAGTTGGAAGGGACCTTGTAGGTCATCTAATTCAACACCTACAGGAGACCCTACACCATTTGTTACAAATGCAGTCTCCTCTTGAAAGCTTCCAGTGATGAAGCTCTCACAATTTCTGAAGGCAAACTGTCCATTGGTTGATTGTTCTCACTATCACTCCTTATTTCCAGGTTGAATCTCTCCTTGTCCAGTTTCCATCCATCATTCCTTGTCTTTGGGTCTTTAGAAAATAGCTTGACCCCCTCCTCTCTGTGGCAGCTCCTCAAATATTGGAAGACTGCTATCATATCTCCCCTGGTCCTTCTCTTTCCTAGACTAGCCATGCCCAGTTCCTGCAACAGTTCTTATATGTTTTAGTCTTCAGTCCCCTGGATAACAATTTGCCAGGCTCCAAAACTATGAAAGTTACAACGGCACTGAAAAAAGTGACTTACAACTGTTATTCACACGTACGACCACTGCAGCATCCCCTTGGTCACGTGATCGAAATTCAGATGGTTGGCAACTGCTTCCTATTTATGATGGTTGCTGTGTCCTGTGTCACGTGATCCACTTTTGCGACTTTCTCAAAAGCATAATCAAGGGGGGAATCCAGATTCACTTAACAGTCATGTTACTAACTTAAGAAATGCAACGATTCAGTTAACAACTGTGGCAAGAAAAGTTGTAAGATGGGATTAACTCACTTAACAAATGTTTCACTTAGCAACATACATTT
Organism: Pseudonaja textilis; assembly: GCF_049901715.1. Taxonomy (NCBI): domain Eukaryota; kingdom Metazoa; phylum Chordata; class Lepidosauria; order Squamata; family Elapidae; genus Pseudonaja; species Pseudonaja textilis. Next base: position 110,685,550 of record NC_142008.1, read on the forward strand.
TAGGCTCAATTGTGGTCGTAACTTGAGGAGTACCTCTAGTTTCCTTTCTTGTTCCTTAAATAGACTTCATGCTATGTCTTGCTCTTCTGGAAGGCGTTCCAACCCTTTTGGGAATCCAAACTACATTCTACCAAAAGTCTATTATTTTGGTTCCAGGAAACAGGATTATATATTAAATCCATGTCCCTTTGCCCCACAATTTACAGGTGAAACTCGAAAAATTAGAATATCGTGCAAAAGTTCATTTATTTCAATAATGTAACTTAAAAGGTGAAACCAATATATGAGATAGACTCATTACATGCAAAGCAAAATAGTTCAAGCCGTGATTTGTCATAATTGTGATGATTATGGCTTACAGCTCATGAAAACCTCAAATTCACAATCTCAGAAAATTAGAATATTGCATGCAATCAATAAAACAAGGATTGTACATAGAACAATATCAGACCTCTGTAAAGCATAAGCATGCATATGTACTCAGTACTTGGTTTGGGTCCCTTTTGCAGCAATTACTGCCTCAATATGGCATGGCATGGAAGCTATCAGCCTGTGGCACTGCTGAGGTGTTATGGAAGAGCAGGATGCTTCAATAGTAGCCTTCAGCTCTTCTGCATTGTTCGGTCTCATGTCTTTCATCTTTCTCTTAGCAGTGCCCCATAGATTCTCTATGGGGTTCAGGTCAGGCGAGTTTGCTGGCCAATCAAGCACAGTAATTCCACAGTCATTGAACCAGGTTTTGGTGCTTTTGGCAGTGTAGGCAGGTGCCAAGTCCTACTGGAAAATGAAGTCAGCATCCTCAGAAAGCTCGTCTGCAGAAGGAAGCATGAAGTGCTCCAAAATCTCCTGGTAGACAGCTGCGTTGACCCTGGACTTAATGAAGCACAGTGGACCAACACCAACAGATGACATGGCTCCCCAAATCGACACAGACTGTGGAAACTTCACACTGGACTTCAAGCATATTGCAGTGTGTGCCTCTCCATTCTTCCTCCAGACTCTGGGCCCTTGGTTTCCAAATGAGATGCAAAAGTTACTCTCTTCAGAAAAGAGGACTTTGGACCACTGAGCAACAGACCAGTTCTGTTTTTCTTTAGCCCAGGTAAGGTGCTTCTGACGTTTGTTGTTCAGGAGCGGCTTGACAAGAGGAATATGACATTTGAAGCCCATGTCCAGGATCTGTCAGTATGTGGTGGCTCTTGATGCACTGACTCCAGCCTCAGTCCACTCCTTGTGAAAGTCCCCAACACTTTTAAATGGCCTTTTCCTGACAATCCTCTCCAGGCTACAGTTATTCCTGCTGCTTGTGCACCTTTTTCTTTTACACTTTTCCCTTCCACATAACTTTCTATTAATGTGCTTTGACGCAACACTTTGGGAACATCCAACTTCTTTTGCAATTACCTTTTGAGACTTTCCATCCTTATGGAGGGTATCCAGGGGTGGGATTCTATCAGTTCACACCTATTCACTAGAACCAGTTGTTAACATTATAAGTGGTTCAGAGAACTGGTTGTTAGAAGAAATTACTGGCCTAATCCTGTAAGGAAGGCAGGAAGGAAACATTCTGGTGTTACTTACAGAAACTGCCTCTTCGTTAACCCTTATTACATTCTTGGCAGGAATATATTGATGGAGTTGATTTGCAATCTGCAAACATCAACTCCATCAACCAATCAAGAAATAACAACACAGCCAACCTCCCCACCAGTATTTATAGAGAGACGGCAGCTCCGATCACACTTTGCTCGCACAATCACGAAGCCAAAAGCACCAGCCTGAAGATGGCAAGTGGGATCTCATCAAAATGTCACCAAGATACTCTCAATCTTACACGGGGAAAGACCTGAATATGCCAAGACCTGCATACCTGTACACGTGAAAATCTATGAATATATATGTATATTTGTTTTCTTAAGTTTTTGGGGGTATTTATATGTATGGTATTCAGCTTTGTTCGGGTATTTTCCCACGTCATTATAGTTGGGCTTTTAAAGTTGTAGCAATGTTTCGGCAGAATCTCATCTGCCATCATCAGGCTTCTGTATAGTGTTTGGCTGTGAGTCAGGATTTCAAAGCCGTTTCTGTTTTAAATTTAGTGCTAGCCTACTGCTGTGCCAGAATGTTTTTTTCTTCATCCTGATTGGTTGGGAGTCTTGGTCTGAGTTTATTGGTCTTGGAGTTTGCTGTGTTCTGCTTGATTGGTGTTTCTAATATCTTCTGTCTGTTTTGTAGCTTTTTTTGTCTTGATTGGCTGGCAACATTGTGTTTCCTGTATTGGAGGCTTTTAGTGTGGATTGGCTCCGAGTAAATGGACGGCCATCATTTATTAGGAAGCTAAGTTTCATCTGGGTGCCTGTTTGGGGTGTGTTTGAGTTGGAGGTATTGGACGGGGGGGTGGGGGTCTGTTTGTGCCCAGGTGTTTGCCTGGCTAGTGGTGTGGAGATTTTTTTGTTTGAGAGTGCAGGCTTGCAGATAATTGACAATCTGGTGGAGTCATCACTTCTATTCATGCTTTCAGGTGGCTAGGGTTTTGGTGCCATTGAAGTCAATGCTATGACCTGTGGCTTTCATGGACCAATGGACAGACCAATAGAAGAATAAGTATTCACCTAGATGAACATAAAAATGCAGTAAAAAAGCTGGAACACACTTCCTCATTAGTCCAACATATGAAAGCCACAGGTTATAACATTGACTTCAATGGTACCAAAACCCTAGCCACTATAGAAAACCCCAGCTACAGAATTATCAGAGAAGCCATAGAGATTGAAAAAAAGATCTGAAAGCATGAATAGAAGAGATGACTCCACCAGACTGTCAATTATCTGCAAACCTGCACTCTCAAACAAAAAAATCTCCACACCACAAGCCAGGCAAACAGCTGGGCACAAACAGACTCCACCTGATACCTCCAGCTCAAACACACCCAACCAGGCACCCAGATGAAACCTAGCTTCCTAAAAAATGATGGCCGTCCATTTACTTGGAGCCAAGCCACACTAAAAGCCTCCAATACAGGAAGCACAATGTTGCCAGCCAATCAAGACAAAAAAAGCTACAAAACAGACAGAAGATATTAGAAATACCAATCAAGCAGAACACAGCAAACTCCAAGACCAATAAACACAGACCAAGACTCCCAACCAATCAGGATGAAGAAAAAACCATTCTGGCACAGCCTAGGCTAACACCAAATTTAAAATAGAAATGGCTGTGAAAGGCTGACTCACAGCTGAACACTATACAGAAGCCTGATGATGGCAGATGAGATTCTGCCGAAGCATTGCTACAACTTTAAAAGCCCAACTATAATGACGTGGGAAAATACCCGAACAAAGCTGAATACCATACATGTAAGTTCCCACAAAAACTTAAGAAAACAGACAGACAGACAGACACACACACATATATGTTTATATATCTGTATGTATGTATGTATGTATGTATGTATGTATGTATGTAGTACATACATATGCAGTAATTAACGAAGTTTGATCCAGACAAGGATCGTTAACTATCATGCCTCCTTATATTCCATGAAGGGGCGTGTCAGTCTCTCTAATTAGTCTCTGACTTGATGTTTTTTTTCAAATTGTGCTTGACATCTCAACCTGCATCTAGTCCTTGCATCAACCCAACATTCGTCATCACTCAAGGACTCTGGTATGTTCTGTGGATCAGCTGCTGACACCTGAGGCATGATTGAAGTGGAAGGTTCTGGAGAGGAGGGGGTTTCCGACACTCCCTCATCCTCCTGGCTCACATTTGCATCTCTCATTAGAGCAGGCTCCAATTCAAAAGCCAAACCTTCCTCATCACTCGACCCTATTTAGATGTTACTTTTTATCCCGGTTCAGCCAAAAACTTTCACTTTCTCAGCTTCCTCCAGCACAGTCTTGTCCGGATGAAAGTTTCTTTGTGACGGCCATTGCTGACCGGTGCTCCACCGCTTTTGGAGAAAGGAGTTGAGCCAGCTGAGGAGGGGGGTTGTGATCTCCCTGGACCCCTGCTGGGCCTCCTCTATCTTCAGTCACCTCTACAGGGTGACTATTAACCCCCAAATCCAGCTGGATCGGGAGCACACCAGCGGCGAGCGCAGCAGGAACCGCGCACAATCGTGGATTCCTGCCGCCGCCGAAGCCTTTCAAACCGGAAGCCTCCTATTTATCTATATTTCTATATATCTATAACTATATGTATATCTATCTCTGTGTGTGTCTGTCTGTTTCTGTGTGTGTATGTGTGTGTTTAACATAGTACCTGGTCCTGAGTTCCATAATGACTTTGTGTATTACTATGACTCTCAAACTGTAGCCATCTTGGATTAATACATCAGAACCTGAACCTGGCATCTTCAGTTCCAGAGAAGGAATGAACAAGTTAAGAAAACAAGGCTACTCCTTTTAAAACCATTTTTTTAATTAAAAAAACATTTACAAGGTAGAAGCAACATATATCGAAAAAAATAAATAAAAGAAAGTGATATGCAAAAAGAAAAAAAGTGAAAAAGATACACAAGAAGTCAAGAAACAAAAACTATAATTTATTGCAATAGGCCAAAGGCACCTGAGCAGTTTCATTCAGATCATAATCTCCTACCAATTTCTCTTCAACGGAGATTTTGAGGAGAAAGTGAAGCAAAGTTTTGTATTCCCAATGATAATATGCAGAATCCTTCTATTCCCTCGCTGATGTTTATGTGCTCATAAATTATAAATATTCCCAAGACCTCTTTAGATGATATATTATTTTTCCATCCATAACAGTAGATGTTATTCTTAAGGTGAACAGAGAGGTTGCCAGGCTCCTGTAAAGAATATTTTATTTTTATTAAGACAACTTCTGTGACAATTCGCATATGTTTTTTCATAACAGAGACCTAATCTCTGTCCCCCATAGATGTTCAATATCTGGCTTCAGTAGAAAGCAAATGGATCATATTCCATCATGCTGGTTACTTTAGTAGAAGTTGATCACATGATTAGCTCCTTCATGAAGGCTGGGGAACATCCTGGAAAAGAAAAGGTAATGTTATGTTCTATCGCTGGAAAAGATAATCTGGAAATCCCTAGTCATCTCTATTCCAAGTATAACCTCATCCAATTTTGTTTAGCTTTCAGGTCCAAAGAAGATCATCTAGATGCGGAATCTGATAATATAATCCTTGTTTTCCTAATAAAATACTATGTGTTAATAGACCAGAAAGAAAGTTTAATATGAGCATGTAGTAACTTGTTTCCTAATGTGAATAAACTCAAAAATATATTGTTGAAGTAACAGAGGGGGTTCTATTTTATTTCCTTTTAAAAAGACTATGGAATAACATTTCTTTTTAGGAAGTATTTTTTATTAATAAATTACTATTCTAGGAATCTCGAAGTAGAATCCTTTAAAACACTCACCTCTATATATTTCTTTATTTTGAGAAGGAAACCAACAACAGAATTATCCTATGTATAATTTACCGCATAGGAAAATATTTGTAGTTTCTGAAGCTAAGACGATGTTTGCACAATTATCTGGTTGTAACAAATTCCTTTGATATTTTTTAGTTTGCATTGCTGTGAAGAATAAATAACAGAATAAAATTTTGTTAACCATGAAGCCTACTAAAAGTGCATGTAGTGAAATTTAAATCAATTGCCCAAAGTAGTCAATTATGGAAATTGTTTCAGCTGTTATTGATTTGTTTCCTTTGCTACTTTGCCCAGACTGCAATAATAACAAAGCAAAAAAATCTTACTATAAGATTATATATTAACAATAGTGATTGGTATAAAAGCACATTCTATCAACAGAAAAGGGAAAACACACACACACACACACACACACACACACACACACACACAGAGAGAGAGACCTGTTACAGATGGCAATAAAATAAACTTCACACAAAATAAGTTATTTAGATTCTGCCTCTTTATACTTGATCTCTAAAGCAAATTGTCTTGTCTCAATTAAAGGAGAACTCATAGGAAAGAAATAAAAACAATATTATTTTTCCATCTTGTAGTACTTTTGATCTTCTCTGTATCAAAGCATGCTCATCCTCAGGATGATGATAGTACCATAATATTTCCTGGAAAAATTTCAGGATCCTGTTTTCAGAAATGTTGGGTAGTCATGGCCCTGTTTTTGTGTATTTATATATTTAAAAGTGGTATTTGATCTAATGGTCCCTCATTCTTTTTCCTTCTCTTCAGAAGGAGGCCATGACAGAAGCTAAGAACTTCACCTCTGTCAAGGAATTCATCTTGCTGGGATTCACCAATGACAGAAAAGTCCAGCTTCTCCTCTTTGGAGTCATTCTTATATTTTACTTGATTACAATTTTGGGGAATCTGCTGATCATCATATTGGTAGAGTCTGATGTACAACTCAACACTCCTATGTACTATTTTATTTTTCATCTTGCGGTGATCGAAATATGTTATGTCACCAGCACCATGCCCATAATGTTATCTCACCTTATGGCCGGGAACGGAGCCATCTCCTTCCCACTCTGCATTGCCCAGATATTTGTTTCAGGGTCCATGGCTACTACTGAATCTTTGCTACTGGGTGTCACGGCTTATGACCGTTATCTGGCCATCTGTTCTCCCCTAATATATACTGTTGTCATGGACCAGCGATGCCAGTTGCAGTTTGCTTTAGCCTGCTGGATAATTGCTCCTCTGCTCTGTGCCATATGTGATGCCTTCCTGGTTTCCCAAACTTTCTGTGGTCCCAATCATATCAACCACTTCATGTGTGAAATTCCTGCAGTATTAAAACTTTCATGTGGTGATACGCAACTTGTTGAGAATATTGTATCTGGTGCAGGAGCCTTACTCCTTTTGCTTCCCCTTTGTGTCATACTGACTTCCTATGTGTTTATTCTTTATTCTGTATCTCACATTAAGTCTACAGCTGGACAACGTAAAGCTTTCTCCACTTGTGGCTCTCATCAGCTTGTAGTCACCTTGTTTTATGGCCCTTCCTTTTTTATATATGTAATTCCAAAATCATTCTCAGCTCCTGATCGTAATAAGCACAGTGCAATTTTCTATGTTCTAGTCATCCCTCTGCTTAACCCTATCATTTATACCCTAAGGAACAAGGACATCCATAGGTCAGTAAGAAAGATATTGCAAAGAAAAGACTTTGAGTAAAAAACATGAGTGTTTGTATCTTGCTTTCTCACTCTCTTTCTCATGTCATGTCAGATTGGCTGATCATGAGTATTAATTCAGAGTGCCTTAAATGTTGGTTTGTATTTCTGTATATGAATGACCTCTCAGACTATTATTATCATGATATTTGAGTGCAATGTAAGTACTTTTTTGAAGGAAAAATGTAATATGTATGGTGCAATTATATCTGCTTCCTGGGCTCTTTACAAAGTCCTTTTAATAGCCTCATGAAAGCTGGAGAAGAATTGACATAATCTCTGTGTGAAATGAAATGCATTGACTGAGAAGGACAGAGTCCACTGCCTACATTTCACAGTCCTATTAGTTGAGAATATTGTTTATAAATCCCTGTTGATCCCAAATGAACAATGAATATTTATTATCACTGGTTGACCATACCATAATTTGTTCTAAAGTTTTGTCCAGTATGAATGATAGTTGACTAGATTGGTCTTTCTTCCAGGTATTTTGTTGTTGTTGAAAATAACAATGCTGTCTGAGGAAAGTTGGGAATTGAAGTCTATAGTTCTTAAAGTTGCTAAGGTTGAGAAACAGTCTATCTGGAAATGTGCTTCTATATTATCAAAGATATTTGACTCTGAAAACACATATACAAGATTGTATTATAAAAGCTACAAAAGAGCACATACTACTATCAGATACTAGGCATTCAGGTAAACTTCTCCAATATTTATTTATTTCATTTATTTTTCATATTTGTAAGCCACTCATGTATCTCAGAGAGGCTATATAGTGCTGTATTATTGTATTATACTACTGTCATGTCATGTCATGTCATGTCATGTCATGTCATGCCCTGCCCTGCCCCGCCCTGCCCTGCCATGCCATGCCATAAGAATATTCAGAACTTACATTCGTACAATGGCCATCCACTTCAGTGTCAGGTTGGATCTATTACAAGCAGTGAGTCATTGTGTTTTCCAAACAGAATCTCTTTGTTCTGTATGAGTGATCTGGCAAGGGATGTTTTGTGTGCTCCCCCTTGCCCTGAGTATATTAGACAGAATAAGGACTAAGATTTTGGTGGAGGAGTGCAGTCAGCACACCTAGTCAAAAAGGGGGCTGAAACATTTTTAAGGCCAGTATGTCTTAGTAACATTTGGAAGCAGCTCAGAAAGACCCCTCCCTATTTCACTGAACTCCAGAAAAGAGGAGGAAATGCAGCAGAGTATGCCTTTCAAGATGCTCTTAGAGGCAATCCTTGATATATGCCTGGTCCAGGGTGAGATTCCACCAGTATAATAACTGGTTCGGTGATTGCACTCTTCACTCGTTTCCTAGGCACCAGTCATTTCTCCGGCTATTTTTGTCCCTGCTCAGGCAACACAATAGTAGTAGCTGCAAAATTGAATGCAGTGGTGGGATTCAGCCAGTTCACACCAGTTTGGGAGAACTGGTTGTTAATTTTCTGAGCAGTTTTGATGAACTGGTTGTTGGAAGAAATCATTAGGGCAGAGAAACGGTTGTTAAATGATTTGAATCCTACCATTGATTGAATGCATGTCCTTGTTTATTGCCATGTGAGGCTACTTTTAAGTTTGATGCATGGGAATAAAGAGGCAGAGGCTAGATTAAGGCTAACAGGCTTTATTGCTAACAAAATAACCCAGCTGTGGCTTGCCACAAGCTAACTAGGCAGCTGGCTGACAGAGAACAGCTGATTCCATTTGACAGCTCCTTTTATATGGAGCTGTCAAACAGACTCAGCCAATCAGGGATGGTTCTGGCTCCCACTCAAAGAGCGGACTGGAGTGAAGACTCATACTGGACGCAGCAGCTACCAATGAATTTGAGTTTCTTTGTATAGCCACTCACTCATATTCTTGCAATCTGGTGGCTAGCTTCCTCCCTGTCAATCCCACATAATTGCAGGGCAATCCATGTTAGAGAATCTTGTACTTTCAAAGTTTCTCCCACCTTCAAACAGGTAGTGATAGTAATATTTCAGGTGATCTTGATTCTGTCTCTCTGTTAATGCAGCCTACAGCTGGCTTTTTGGGGGGAGTTAAAACATACTTCTTGCTCATGTTTAAGTGATTGTCCACTAGGATTCCAAGATCCTTCACATAGTTGCTACTATTGAGCCAGGTCATTGGTTATTGATTTTTTTTAAAACTTTGATTTAAAACATCTGTTCAAATGTTTTCCATTATTAAAGGTAGGAAATATCAAGCTCTTAATAAACCTATCAAGAAGAAAGTAATTGGAACAATATCCCTATGGTTATTAACTGCTATCAATTTCCTTTCAGTAGAGCCTCTGAGAATAAACAAGAGAAAGTTTATTTCTCTGAAATGAAGAATTTAAACAAAGAAAGTTCCATATTCCCATTGAAATAATGCACATGTTGTGGATTCCTTGTGGATATGAATATGCCTGTTAATTGTAATTAATCCCAAGGATATCTCCAATATTGTGTGTTTATATTGTGATTCATCCATAAGAGTTTAGAAGCTTTTAGAGAGTATGAACAGATAAATTACTGAGAAATTTTTGTTTTTGTTTTTTACAAAAACATCTTCCGTGAGATGAAACCCCCTCCAAATAAGTATCAGATAGTCTACTTAGTTGGACAGAAGCTGAAAGCATGAATGGCTCTTTGTGGTTCCTGAAAGCTTTTTGGTAAAGAATCAAGATTAGCTGTCATCTTGCTGATGGATAAAAGATTGCTTGATGGATGCTCCATCAAGTTGTTGAATCTTAGAGAGCACATAGATAGCTTTGCTTCATGACATTCTGCTCCCAACCTGGACTTTCAATGGTGTCCTTCCAGGAGTGGGATTCAAATTTCTTTTTTTTTTAAAGCAAATTTTATTAATTTTGCAAAACAATATACAAACAGACAAAACATAAAATATGATGACATAAGAAATCTTTTTCTAAAAAAACCAATACATCTTATTTAAAGACAGAATTGTTCCAAGTTATCACATTTCCATACAAACACAATTTAGTATATATGTTTACCTTATCTGTTCATCTTCATATCTTATCCTGAACTTCTCTTTATTACTCCCTTTCCTTCTATTTATTCAAGTTATATCTCTTTAACTTTAGATTGTATATATATTTTTATATCCATCTGTCTTATACAATTTCATTATTCTCTTCCAATACAAAAACAGACAAGACATAAAACATAAAAACATAAAACATCTTTTCTGAAAGTTGCCTGATCCCGGGTTAAAACTCATTGTACAGACACCACTTCAAAAATCATGTTCCTTTTATATATCATTCCATATCTTATTACCATTTTCCATTTTCTATATAGCTTCTTCCTTTTTTTAACTCTCTTAGTTTTATTCTACTTATCTCAGTTCAAATCATAATACTTGTCATTCTTTGTCTGTTCTCAACTATCCATTCATCTTTTCTCTTTAAACAAAACCTCTCCTGTACACTGATTAGAGTATGACACCTTTAACTCTTTCCCCTAACCTAATAATACTTAATATCACACATAACTTGTATTGGGATTCTGTTTAGCACATCCTAAAGTTACACAATATATTATATAGAAAGAAAAAGAGAAAAAAAAAGAAAGAACAACAATAACAAAGGAACAAATTTATAAATATATAATGTAGCTAATACCCCTGTCAATACCATTTTAATCATACATATTAATACTCATTTATATCTTAAACATTTTATTCAAAAAAATGCCTATAATAACACAATCTTATGTACCTTACAGAATCCCTTTTTCAATTAGATTTACCCATTGTCTCTAAATGAATTTTGTTTCTTTAAATCTTGCTTCCCATCATTGAGACTTCTCACCCCTTCCTTTCTCCCTTGCTTATTCTTTTCCTTACCCTTTTTACCCCTTTGTCTCTCTACCTCCCTTTTCTTCTTCTGCTTTCCCCCTTTCTGTTGTTTTCTAACCTTATATCCACCTTTCAACTCATTTTTATCTTTTTTGGTTGTTTTTTTAGGTTTTAAAATCCCTTTTTTCTTTTCCTCTTTCTTCTCCTCCCCAAATAGGATCACATGTTCATCAAATATGGTTTCTTCTTTGTTCCAATTATCCTGCTGCACAATCAATTCTCCATAAGAACGTACCGCCATTTCTAGAGATTGAAAAAGAATGCCCAAAGTATCTTTCCAGTCTTGTTCTTCCTTTTTATATTTTTGATATTCAGTTTTGGATTCATCCAAGGATAATGCCATTATAAAGAGGAAAAAATTTTCCCAAAACAACCACCGAGTGTTTTTAAACAAAGAAAAAAAAAGATTTCCCAAAAGATCCAAAGTCACCAAACAATCCAGATAAACTATTTCTTTTAGCACTTTTTCCCTTCTTCCATTTCTTTTTCTGGGGTTGCTATTAAGTCACAAAATTCCAATTGAAATATGTGTTTTTGAAGTCTTATTAATGTTCAAATGGCTCTTTAAAATTCTAGGCAGTCTGCTCCTTATTTTCAAATTCTACTTCAATTTTTTTCCTCTCCCTTCCCACTCACAGCAAAAGAAAACTTTTTCTTTAAATATTTAGAAATCCATATCCCTTTGGCATTAGCATAGTCTTTAGCATTTAGCATACTTTCAATGCAGGTTTTCCGATTTCTCTCAAAGCTGTTCCGTTTGGAAGGAGAGTGAAAAGAAAAAAAGTTTTCCCTTTAATATCCATTCGCTGCTTACTCAGTCTGGGAATGATGTATCTTTAATAAGTATTAAATATCAGGATACTTTTACTGTTCCTTTGTCCCGGTCAGCAAAGATCACTTTCACTTCTTCACAAGCTCCTCCAGCACTTTCTTTTCCCGGCTGAGCTCTTCTATGTGGCGGCCATTACAGACCGCTGCTCAGCTGCCTTCGGAGATGGAGATTTAGCCGGCTAGGGAAGAGAGATGAGATGTCTCTCGTCCCTGCCAGAGCCCCCCAGTCTTCACTACCTTCTGCAAAGGTAGCTTAGCCCCGAAGCCAAATGGCTCGGGGCACTCAGGCAGTGAACACAGGCAGGGACCGCGCACAGTCGTGGATTCCTGCCTGCACCAAAGCGCCACAAACCGGAAGGCTTCAGATTCAAATTTCTTAACAACTGGTTCTGTGGGCATGGCCTAATTTGTCAGTGTGGCTTGGTGGTCATGTGACTGGCTGTGCATGGCTTGTATGTAAATATTATAAATATATATGTAAAGATTGAATTTTTTATTTTAAAAAAGGAGCAACTTTTAGCCAAAATCAGGCAAAGCAGGAAGGCAGATTGAGCTGCTTGCAGAATCACAGATCCACCTTTCTGCAATCTGCTGCCTGAGTCTGCACTGAAAAATAGAAGCTTCAATCCTGAGGAAGGTTCAGCTCTGCTCTCAGGCCACTTCTCCCTCCCCACCAATCCCCTGAATACCACCCCTGACTGGACCTCAGGGAAGCCTCATGGGTGGGTGTTATGTCTCACTTGTATCCACAGGTGAGAATCTCAAGTTCCAGAGTTCAGATACTTTACGCAAACAAAACCAGAGACAAAAGAGTTAATTGCTCTGTTTTCACAGTCCTTTGGCAATCCTCCTAGAATCTGTCTGGCAATTCTGTATAGTCCATAAATCATAACGCTGTAGTCAGATGCACTTCTTTCCAAAGCAAAATCCACTTTGCTTCGAACGGGGGAGAGGCGTTAGCATGCTCCTTATATATCCCCTGCAGGGGCATGTCAGTCTCATTAATTAATCCTTGGCTGGACATCTCTTTTCTAATTGAGAATGACGTCTCAATCTTCTCCTAGTCCTAGCATCCAGCCATCAGGAAAGTGTGTCAGTTTCATCACTGCTTGAAGCCTCTGACACACTTTCCTGATTAACGGTTAACACCTGAGGTGCAATCAGGGAGGGAGTTCCAGAAGAGGAAGACGTCTCTGAAACTTCTAATAAATTAGGCTCATCTCTCAGATTCAACTCCTCCTCCTCCCCCAGACTCCTCTCAACGTCGCTCAGTAATGCAGGCTCGAATCTCAATGCCAGATCTTCCTCCTCACTCGAGCCTACATCTGCTGACTGACCTGGTTCAAACCTCGGAGGCACAACACTATCCCTCACTGCAGGGTCCTCCGCCCGAGTCTGACGAGCCAGATGCGGTTTCGATGGGAAGTGTTCATGGAACCTCCGGATAAGGTCCGGAGCACAAACCGTGGAAGCATTCACCCAAGAGAGAACCTCTGATCCATTCACCAGCCTCCTGACAAAGTATTGAAATCTCCCCTTCAGCCAACGAGAATCCTGAATGCTGACAACCATGTCATCAGCGGCAGTCTCATTGCTGGGTACCGATGGAGAAGCTGTACCTTCAGGAGAATGGAATGTACACAATGGGGAGTCAGGAACCAGAAGGGAATGGTGGAAGACAGGATGAATGAGCATGGAGCGCGGCAGGGTGAGTCGATATGCGACAGGATTGATGACTGCCTCAATAGGGAATGGACCAATGAAGCGGTGGTCCAACTTCTTAATCGGGCGATTGACCCAAAGGTGCTTTGTGGATAACCACACCTTGTCACCCACAGCTAGCGGAGGCGTCGCCCGATGTGAATGATCTGCAAACCGTTTGTAGTCCTTCTTCGCCTGTTCCAGTTGTTGCGCCACTAATCAGTGAACCGACTGCAACTCCTCAAGAAATTCTCACGTTGCTGGGACCGGGGAGTCCACAATTGACAACAGGAAAAATTGTGGATGGTAGTCCACGTTCGCATAAAACGGCATTACGCGAGTAGATGTATGCTGCGAATTGTTAAAGGCAAACTCCGCCAAAGGGAGGTAAGTCACCCAATCGTTCTGCCGATGGTTGACAAAACATCTCAGATATTGGGTGAGGATGCCAATCACTTTTTCAGTCCCGCCATCAGTCTCCGGATGGTGCGCCGATGCCAAACACTTGTAATGCCGTCATGAGGTTCTTCCAAAACTGAGTGGTAAACTGGACACCACGATCCGAAACCACCCTGTCCAGCAGATTATGTAAATGGAAAACCTGCTGCAGAAATAACTGGGCAGTAGTGCGGGCCGATGGAAACTTCCGACAAGGGATAAAATGAGCCATCTTGGTGAGCATGTCAACCACCATGAGTACTGTCTTATAACCCGATGACGAGGGCAAGTGTGTCAAAAAGTCCATGGAGATTGCCCCCCATGGTCTACCCGGAGTCGGCAGTGGTTGAAGGAGTCCAGGAGGTGCACCCAACGCGGCCTTCAGTTGTCGACATGTAATACAAGAGGAGATATAAGAAAAGACATCATGTCGGACTCGCGGCCACCAAAAAGTCTGTGTGACTAGGTGAAGAGTTTTAAAGAAGCCAAAATGGCCAGCAGCTGGATTGTCATGACATTGAGTCATGATGAGGGCTCTAAGTGTCTGGTGAGTACATACCATAGTCCTCGATGCCATAGCAAGCCCTCCTCTAGAGTCCATGGGGAGTCAGGTCCAATTTCCCCCATTCTTTGCTGTGACCAAGCGTCTACACGCTGCACCTCTCTTACTTGAGCCCTCAAATCCACCGGGTCCTGAATAACAGCCAAAGCTTCCAGTGGCAGGACCGTACGTAGAGGAAGAGGGACCTCGGGACTATGGTACTTGGGTTTACAAGATGGGGCATCCACTCTCCGATTTTGTCACCTGGGAACATATGTGACTGAAAAGTTGAACCTGGCGAAGAACAATGACCACTGGATCTGTCATTGGTTCAACTTCTTGGCAGTGGACAAATGTTCCAGGTTACAGTGATCTGTCCGAACCTCCACCTTGTGCCGAGCCCCCTCCAGATGATGTCGCCAGGCCTCAAACACAGCCTTGATGGCCAGCAACTCCTTTTCCCAAATGGTATAATTGCGCTGAGAAGTTGTGAGCTTCCTTGAATAATATGCGCACGGGAAAAGAGGTGCACCATCTATTGGGGCTTGTAGCAACACCACCGCAATAGCTCTGTTGGAGGCATCTGTCTTGACCACAAATGGACGATTCAGATCAGGATGCCTCAATATAGGTTCGGCAATGAAGGCTTTCTTTAGAGCCTTAAAAGCCTGTTGCTGCGGGGGGGCCCCACTTGAACGGGACCTTCTTGCGGAGGAGCTGGGTGATGGGATCTGAGAATTTATCCGGCACAGATACCGAGCTTTTCCTAAGAGGAGGAGCTGGGGGAGCAACTGGAGTCTGTAATTGCGTTACATGATTAACCAATTCTGATGTTGAAGTACTTGGTTATTCTGTAGCAGTTGGTCTATTTGTTGTTGCTGCTGCTCTACCAGTTGCTTTAGTTGTGTTGGGTCCATCTTGGTTAAGATGGAGTCGTGACTCGAAGCAAAAATGTTATGTCTCACCTGTATCCACAGGTGAGAATCTCAAGTTCCAGAGTTCAAATACTTTATGCAAACAAAACCAGAGACAGAAGAGTTAATTGCTCTGTTTTCACAGTCCTTTGGCAATCCTTCTAGAATCTGTCTGCCAATTCTGTATAGTCCATCAATGCTGTAGTCAGACGCACTTCTTTCCAAAGCAAAATCCACTTTGCTTCGAGTGGGGGAGAGGCGTTAGCACGCTCCTTATATATCCTCTGCAGGGGCGTGTCAGTCTCATTAATTAATCCTTGGCTGGACATCTCTTTTCTAATTGAGAATGACGTCTCAATCTTCTCTTAGTTCTAGCATCCAGCCAGCATCCGGCAGTTTCATCACCGCTTGAAGCCTCTGACACACTTTCCTGATTAACAGTTAACACCTGAGGTGCAATCAGGGAGGGAGTTCCAGAAGAGGAAGATGTCTCTGAAACTTCTAATAAATTAGGCTCATCTCTCAGATTCAACTCCTCCTCCTCCCCTAGACTCCTCTCAATGTCGCTCAGTAATGCAGGCTCGAATCTCAATGCCAGATCTTCCTCCTCACTCGAGCCTACATCTGCTGACTGACCAGGTTCAAACCTCGGAGGCACAACAGGTGCAGTGGGTGGGGAGTGGAGGAGCCAGCCAGTGGTGTGATTTGCCGGTTCTCTGAACTGTGCAGAATCGTAACAACTGGTTCTATAGAACTGGTCCGAACTGGTAGAATCCCACCCCTAGGTCCTTCTGACTGCTATAACACTGCATCCATCATCCTACTGGCCATCCTTTTCCCTTTCCTCTTCTTTTCTCAGAGAGCTACGTCTTTGCATGTGTCATATGTAGGCTGATCATTTTTGCTTCAAGCATTGAAGAGTCATTGACAGAGATGCTAAGAAATGTCTTGCAACATCTATGACACTATAATTGTTCTTGTTTAAGCTTATCAGGAAATTCTATGAAACAAAAAATGAGAAAACCTTAGTTTAGCTCTATGTTACTTGTGCATGAAATTTGGCTCAAGGATCATGATTTAATTAGGGCGATTGCTGGAATCCTGGCACAGGATAAATAGAATTTGTTTATTATTTAACCAGTTCTTTCCAACTGCTTTGACTAATTGTCCTCTATATTCTACCTGCAGTGTTACATGTTTTTCTTTTTTAAAACATTTTTTTGCTGAAAAAAAGTTTTATTCCAAGACTGTTATGACCCGGGGTGTGTCACAAAAATAACCAAGTCACAAAAATAGAATACATTCCCTTTAACTTGGTCCCAATGTTCAATTATCCTCGGCTGAATATCAAACTCTTAAAGAAAACAGTTTACGGAGGGAGTAAATGCAGTCCACATCCAAAATAAAGTTAATTAGAAATTAAAAAAAACCAACACAAACCACACTGAAGTAATTAATATGGCAGTCAAGGATGATAAATTGCAGACTTCTACTACTACAGCAACCATAGCTGGGAGGAAGCCAAAACACAGATAAGCTTTGACAAGAACAATGCACACTTTACTTCCAGCAACTTTGCCATTTGCAGTTTGTCCTTTTAAACAGTCCTCCCAGATGCAGCCCATGAAGGGGATCAGGGCCCCTTCCTCTCCCATAGACCATGCCACTTACATTTCTCCCTTATCTGCTCTTCCCTGCATGCCCTAGGATGAAGAGGGGATGGGCCTGGGTCTTCCTCTGAATGCCCATCCAGCCTGTGCCCTTCCCCAGTTTCCTCCACAACCACCGGAGCCAAACTTCACTCCCTGTCAGCTGTTCCATCCCTCTCCCGGAGTCAGACTCCAACAGGGGCATGACAAAGACAATATTATATATTTTAAACAAACATTAAATCAAAGAATTCATCTTGCTGGAATGCACTAGTGACAGAAAAGTCCAACTTCTCCTCTTTGGGGTCATTCTCATCATTTACTTTCTTACAGTTTTGGGGAACCTTATGATAATCATATTGGTACAGGCTGATGTACAACTCAACCCTCCTATGTACTATTTTCTTTCTCATCTTGCAGTGATAGAAATATATTACATCACCAGCATCACCACCACCATTCCCATAATGTTATCTCACCTCATGGCTGAGTACAGAGCCATCTCCTTCCCACTCTGCACTGCCCAGATATTTGTTGCAGGGTCTACAGGTTGCATTGAGTCTTTGCTACTGGGTGTTATGGCTTATGACTGTTATCTGGCCATCTGTTCTCCCCTAATACGTGCTGTTGTCATGAACAGACTCTGCCAATTGCAGTTTGCTGTAGCCTGCTGGATAATTGCTTCACTGTTCTGTGGCATTTGTGATGTCTTCCTGGTTTCCCAAACTTTCTGTGGTCCCAATCATATTAATCACTTCATGTGTGAATTTCTTGTGGTGTTAAAACTTTCACGTCATGATACACAAGTCATTGAGAATATTGTATCTGGTGCAGGAGTCCCTCTCTTGCTTCCCCTTTGTGTGATCCTGACCTCCTACATGTTTATACTTTATTCTGTATCACATATAAAATCTACAGTTGGATAGCATAAAGTGTTCTGTACCTGTGACTCTCATCTGCTTGTAGTCACCTTGTTTTAGGCCCTATCATTTTTATGTGTATAATTCCAAAATCAGTCTCAGCTCCTGATCATAATAAGCACAGTGCAATTTTCTATGTTCTAGTCATCCCTCTGCTTAACCCTATCATTTATACTCTAAGGAACAAGGAATCCATAGATCTGTAAGAAAGATATTACAAATGAGCAGAAAGCATAAATGTTTGTGTCTTGCTTTGTTGGTCATGTCAGATTGACTGATCATGAGTATTAATTCAGAATGCCTTAAATATTGGTTTGTCTAGCCATAGCCTTAATCCAATGACTCTGAATGACCTGTCAGGCTATTATTATCATGGTATTTGGATGTAATGTAAATACAGCTTTTAGGGAAATTGAGGTATATATGCTTACAGTTATATTTGCTTCCTGGGTTCTTTTCAAAAGTCCCTTTAATAGCATAGTTAAAGCTGGAAAACAATTGATATAAAATAACGTTTTTTAAAAAGTGTGTGAAATGAGGATAAATTATTTGCCTGAGTGGGATAGTCTACTGCATACATTTCATAAAGTTCTATTAGTCTGGAATATTGTTTTTAAATCAATTATCCAAAATGAATAATGGATATTTGTTATTGATACTTATCACAGGTTGACCATATTGTAATCTGTTCTAAACTTTTGCCCAGTATCATTGTTAGTTGATCAGTGATAGACTCTTCTTTCTCCCAGGTACTTTTTGTAAACAGACAAAACATGCTGGCTGAGGAATTTTGGGAGTTGAAGTCCATACTTCTTAAAATTGGTAATGTTGAGAAATATTCTACTAAGGAATGTGCATCTAATTTTATCAGTGACATTTTTCCCTGAGTAAACATATAAAAGATTGTATTGTAAAGTCTATGAAATAATTTATTCCACTTTTATTGTACAGGTTTGTTTGAATGCCTAATCTCCATTGGAATTAGAATTCTTTATTGGCCAAGTGTGATTAGACACACAAGAATTTGTTTCCAAGCTCTCAGCGTACATTCCTCCTCCTCCTCCACCTCCACCTCCCTCCTCCTCCTCCTCCTCCTCCTCCTCCTCCTCCTCCTCCTCCTCCTCCTCCTCCTTCTCATATTCCTGCAGATGCTGAGTACACCTTTTTGATCACTGAATGCCATTTTGCATGGTCAGCTGTGTCTCCAGAGTGCAGCTTGAATATTTTTGTTGATGGTGTCTTGCCATCTCTGTTTTGGACACCTATGAGGTCACCAGCCACTGGCTTTTAGTTGGTAGGCTGTTTTGGTGGCAGGTGCTGCTCTGTGGGCATGTCCATACCAGCAGAGCCAGCCTTCTCTCATCTTCTCTGTAACGGGTGCCACAGCAAAATGCTGTTGAATGGTGTCATTTGTGATGTGGTAAAGAACAGAGATGCCTGATATCCAATGGAGCATTCACATTTCCATGGTATGGAGATAGCTTTTGGTCCCTGTTGTTATTGCCCAGCATTCAGTGCCATAAAATGCAACAGGATGGATGGTTTTGTAAATCTTAAGATTTAAGATGGGTTGGTATTTGTCTATCATATGACACGCCAGTGAATTCTCGCCGATGCATCCAGGCTTCATTCACTCTTGCTCTCACCTCGCCATTGATGTTGCCATTGCCTTGGAGATGGGATCCCAGATACCAAAACATGTCCATGTTCTTTAGGTTTTCTCCATTGATTTGCAGCATTCTATGGGTGGTAATAGAAAAAAAGGAAGAAAATACGTTTGAATTTTCTAGTGCACAATTGGGATCCCGGATATTGAAAAATGTGTACTTACAACAATAGTGATGGAATATTGAACCAAATATTAAAATCTTTAAGATTAAAGGGAGCAAGAGAAAACACCAACTTGTTCTCCACTTTCTTCTTACAGCCATTCTGCCAGGGTTCTGGCAATAGCCCTCATTAAATCATGAGCCTCGAGCTGGGTGTCATCAATCATGTTCTCCATTGAAGGATTTTCGTGGCCAGAAGGTTTGGTCACCTAGCTACAATCTTTATAAGATAATGGTGGAATATACTTCTGGTTTTACTGCCATACTGCTTCTTCAGATTCCCCCCCGTTTATGGCAACTTGAAAACAGACATAGGAATGTTTTACAAATTGACACGTTCAGGAGATGGTCTAACTAGTATCTTTGAGACTCATCCAAGAAAGCTTGGCCAAGAAACAAATTATACTTGATCTATCTTAGCCATGTATTTAAACATGGAGAGGCATTTAACTTCACAGTTAAGGGGAAAGTCCCTTATTTAAGACATCTAAGGAAAACTATGCAAGAGTTGAGATATCTGCAGAGGTGGTATTCAGCAGGTTCTGGCCAGTTCTGGAGAACTGGTAGCGGAAATTTTGAGTAGTCTGGAGAACTGACTGGCCCACCCCCATTAAATCCTTTGCCTCTCGAGTTCCAGCTGATTGGCTGAGTCTTCTTTTGTTGCCCTGCACAGGAGAATGGAGCTGGAAAGCAGGTTAGTGGGGTGGGGAGGGAATGGGATTTTGCAGTAACCTTCTCCCAGGAGTGGGGAAGGAATTGAGATTTTACAGTATCCTTCCCCTGCCATGCCAACCAAGCCATGCCCACCAAGCCATGCCCACCAAGTCATGCCCACACAACCAATAGTAATTTTTTTTAATCCCACCACTGGATATGTGGTATAAAATTAGAAAATTAATTACTCTCTCCCCAGATGCATGTTTCAGAGACAGACCAGAGGATGCTGATAGGATGTCAAAAATATTAGAAGCAAACAGAATTCTAGGAAAGGGCAGCATAAGATAAAAAGAGCCTTAGAAAGAAACTATATTCATGAAATATTGCCTCTGTTTTTCAGAACTCCCTTGTCTTTCTAATCCTGACCATCATTTTATCGTTATGCCCAAATCCCCTTTGTCTGACTGAGCTAAGTGCAAATTAATTTACCTGAGGTATCAGTTTTAGAGATTGTTTCCCACAGCTGGTGAATCTAAGATCAATCACATGTTGTGAATAGGAAAATAGCAAAGTGTATGATTTCACAAATTCATTACCAACACATATACATTTATTCCTCCGCATCCACATGCACACAACCTTCAGGGACAGAGCCTTGAAACCTTCACTTGATTGGCCTGGAGTCAATAAAATATGATGATACCTGAATACCAAATCTATGGATGACCTTATCCAACAGTTTCAACACTTCTGCAATGCTTTCTAACAGTAGATGTTAAATTGGACAAGGGCAATGGTAGGCTGCGGGGGGTTCATAGGGGTTTGGGAGGGTCCCTGGCTAAGATTCTGTGCAGCTCGGAAGACCCCCAAATCCCACTCCTGGCTGGCCATACCCACCACCTGCCCCACCCCTTCCAGGAGTCCCCTTGCAGCCCATTTTGGATGCAGGTAAATGCAGGGTGCACATGGAGGCTCGGGGAAGGTGAAAAACAGGCCTCCCAAATTTGTGAAGGCTGGAAATGGGCCCATTTCCAACTTCCAGAGAGCCTCCGGAGCCTGGGGAGGTCATTTTCCCACTCCTGGAGGCTCAAGGAAAGCCTCCGGAGCCCAAGGAGGGCAACAATGCCCCCCTGTCATGGTGCAGGAGGCCAACTGGCCCATGCCAGTCCTTGGACCAGGGGAGACATGATAGCTGTTATGTCTTTGGGACTGGTTGGAGTCCCCAACCAGGTCTGCTGTTTGAGCGGGAGCACCAGCCGCTCCCATTGGCTGGCACCGTTTGACAGCCGTCTATAAAAGGCGGCTGTC
Organism: Pseudonaja textilis; assembly: GCF_049901715.1. Lineage (NCBI taxonomy): Eukaryota > Metazoa > Chordata > Lepidosauria > Squamata > Elapidae > Pseudonaja > Pseudonaja textilis. The sequence continues at coordinate 110,707,367 of NC_142008.1, forward strand.
GGGCAGTGTCAGCCCCGTTGCCGCCAGCTAACCTGCCAAGTTAGAAGGCAGACGCGGCAACACTTTATTCTTGCAATAAAGCCTTTAACGTTTCACTCTGGCTCAGCCTCGTTTCCTCCGCCGCTCCACAACACTGGCGACGAGGGCAGGACGCGATCGGAGGCTGCCAGAAGTGCGATTCTGAAGAGCTGAAGCCACAAAGAGCGAAGCCACGGGCGCTGAAGCCGCAGCCGCCGGTGCTCACAGAGAGTGCGAAACTCAAAAAGCCCCTCAGCCGGGGAGACAGACACTGAGCGGTAGTCACTAAGAGCGAAGCCACGGGCGCTGAAGCTGCAGCCGCCGGCGCTCACAAAGAGCGCGAAACTCAAAAAACCCCTCAGCCGGGGAGACAGACACTGCCTGATAGGCGCAGCCGCAAACGCTCTTCTAAGAGCGCGAATTTTGAATCACAATGACTAAGGTGACAGGCACTGCCGCCTCGAAAAAATGAACGCCAATCCAACATTTCCACCCTTCAAGCCTACCGAGGAAACGTGGGATTCATATAAAAACCGTTTCAGCTACTTCCTCGACGCTATTGGTCTAACTGATGCTGCTGAACACAAGAAAAAATCCTTCTTCCTCAGCTACTGTGGGGCTGCGGTTTTTGACACCGCTACAGCACTAGTTGCCCCTCGCGCTATCAGGAGCGTACCTTGGGATGAACTCCAAGAGATCCTCTCCAACCACTACCCACCTAAACCATCCCAGATAGCCAGGAGATACACCTTCAGAACTAGAAGGCAGGCTGAGGGGGAGTCAATTAATGAGTATATGGCAGCTCTGAGAACAGCTGCCTTACAGTGTGGTTTTAGAGACTACCTAGAGGACATGTTATTAGACCAGATCGTCTGTGGGGTTAGAGACCTTAGGCTTCAAAGGCGCTTGCTAGCCAAAAAGGATTTAACCTAGCCTTAGCCGTAGAAGAAGCCCAAGCTGCTGAACTCTCTGCCCAATCAGCAGCTGAGATTCAAGGAACTCCTTTAAAACCCAGCAGCTCCACTATTCATTCAGAGGAAGTTTCCCTCGAAGAAGACCCCACAGACTCAACAGACATTAACCGCCTTAGGCAACAAAAGCCTTCACAGGAAGGAGCGGGGCAGAGAAACAGTTTCACCCCCAAGCAACCTCCCATTTGCCTAGCTTGCAGGGGTTCCCACTCTAGGGCATCCTGCAGGTTTAGGAATGCCATCTGTCTAAATTGTCAGAAGAAAGGCCACCTAGCCAGAGTCTGCCAAGCAGGGCAGAACCTTCCTCAGAGACCTCCACCACCTGCTAATTTCCAAAGGCAAGTGGAGGACTGCTATACTGCTACCACGCGAACCATACTTCCAAGACTCCTAATAAAATCAATATTTTGTTTCTTTAGAAGGTAAGCCTTGCAGAATGGAGGTAGACACGGATCTGCACTTTCGATCATCTCCTGGGAAACCCTAAAGAAGATTCATCCCAGATTCTCAAAGAAGAAGCTGCAGAATTGCCACCTGACACTGCGGGACTACAAGGTAAGAACATCCCTGTCCTCGGGAAAGGCAAGTTTTTAGTTCAGTTCCAAGGTTTTAAAGGCCATTTGCCTTTGGTGGTTGTTAATGGTGCCCTCCCAGTCTGTTGGGACTAGATTGGTTCCCTTCTCTCGGCCTTAGTGTAACGGGATCCATGCTGTCTCAACCTCTGACGTAGACGCCCTATTCTCAGACTACTCTGATGTTTTTAGCAGCGAGCTGGGCTGCTATTCTGGCACCCCATCTCCTTCACTGTAGACCCCCAGGCAATTCCTTCGCCTTAAGCCACGCAGAGTGCCCTTTGCCATCCGTCCTAAGTTAGATTTAGAATTAGATAAGTTACTGAAGCAAGGGGTGTTAGAGCCAACCAACTTTGCCAAATGGGAGACCCCCATAGTCACCCCACTCAAGAAAGATGGCAGCATAAGAATCTGCGCAGACTATAAAACCACCCTCAACCGTTATCTGCAGGTCAGCGCCTACCCCGTCCCTGTTATTCAACACCTGTTACACACCTTCGAGCCCGGCACCATCTTTGCCAAATTAGATATGTCCCAGGCATACCAACAGTTCCCTGTTGATGATCAGACAGCTGAATTACAAACCATAGTCACACATAGAGGGGCGTTCAAGTGTAAACGCCTCCAATTCGGTGTAAGTGTGGCCCCGGGTATATTCCAATCCCACATGGAAAGGATTCTCCAAGGTCTCCTGGGGGTTGTCCCTTATTTCGATGACATTTTAGTCTCAGCAGTTGACAGACCTCAGCTCATACAGAGGGTCAGAGCAGTCCTAGAGAAGTTTAGGCAGCATGGCCTCAAACTTAAAAGGGAGAAGTGCGCCATCGCCACTAGGCAAGTGGACTTTCTGGGGTATAGGATAGATGCCTCTGGCATTCACCCAGTTGAATCCAAAGTAAAGGCTATCCATGAGGCACCCACTCCAACTAACAAGACGGAGCTCCAAGCCTTTCTAGGGCTACTAAACTTTTACGCTTCATTTCTCCCGCACAAAGCATCTATTGCCGAACCCCTACACAGACTGTTAGACAAAGAATCCCCCTGGCATTGGGGACCCAAAGAAGCCCACGCTTTCAAGTCAGTCAAATCCTTACTCACATCTGATGCAGTTTTAATCCAATATAATCAACGACTCCCCCTGGTCCTAGCTGCTGATGCATCCCCCTTTGGGATTGGGGCTGTTCTGAGCCACAGGCTTCCCAACGGTTCTGAGGCACCAATTGCCTTCTTCTCCAGGACCTTCTCTACTGCAGAAAGGTACTACAGCCAAATAGATAAGGAGGCCTTGGCTGCAGTAGCTGCAGTAAAAAAGTTTCATGAATTCTTGTTTGGGCACCATTTTGAACTTATAACTGACCATAAACCACTCCTGGGGCTTTTATCAGGGGATAAGCAAACCCCACAGGTACTATCACCTAGAATGACCAGGTGGAGCTTGTTCCTGGCCGCTTACTCATTCAAGTTGGTGCATCGCCCTGGAAAAAACTTGAGTCACGCTGATGCCCTTAGTCGCTGCCCCCTGCCAGTCCCAGTCGAAGACCCAGCACCCGTTCATGCCATTTTTGAAGTTAATGAACTAAAATTGCCGGTTACAGCCGAGGACATTGCTGCGCACTCAAAAAAAGACAGAATAATTGCCCAAGTCATGGACTGGGTGGGAAGGGGGTGGCCTGAAACACAATACACTTCTGACTTTGCTCCTTTCAAAACCCGTAAGCAGGAATTGTCAAAGCTACAAGGATGTCTGTTGTGGGGAACAAGAGTAGTCATCTCAGCCACCCTTCGGGTACCCATCCTAAAGGTACTTCATGAGGGCCACCCGGGCATCGTAAGGATGAAGGCTCTGGCCCGCAGCTACGTTTGGTGGCCCGGCATGGATGCCCAAATCTCCAACTGGGTAAGCTCATGCCAACCTTGCCAAGAAACCAGGGCTGCCCCTCCAGCGGCCACGCCTACCAAGTGGGAAAGTGCTAGTGGTCCTTGGTCTCGCCTGCACATCGACCTGGCTGGGCCAGTACATGGTAGGACCTTCTTGGTTGTAGTAGACTCTTACTCCAAATGGATAGACTTGGCCCTACTACCTTCGACAACCACTCAAGCAATTGTTAAGGCTCTGACCCGTTTCTTCATTACCCATGGGCTCCCTGATACGCTGGTGTCTGACAATGGCCCCCAGTTCACGTCTTGTGAGTTTAGCATGTACATTGCCAACTTGGGCATCAGACACATCCTTACAGCCCCTTTTCACCCCGCTAGCAATGGGATGGCTGAGAGGGCAGTCAGGTCAGCAAAAGAGGCACTTGCCAGGTTTGGCCAGGAAAACTGGCACTCCAAGTTGTCACGTTACCTCCTGAGCCAACATACGACGCCATGCACCGCTACAAATAAGTCCCCAGCAGAGCTCTTGATGGGGAGATGCCTTAGGACCACCCTGGACAGGTTGCACCCCCACTACTGCCCAGACACCCCTTTAGGATCTGACAGTTTGGTCAGGGACTTTGCCCTGCATGACCTGGTGTACGCCAGAAATTATGCAGGGGATCCTCTGTGGGTACCAGGTCAAGTTGTGTCAGTCACAGGTCCTAGATCCTACAGGGTCCTCTTGGAAGATGGACGCCTGTGGCGTAGACACGTGGACCAGCTCAGAAGGCGATGGAGAAGCACAGCTGATACCTACCCAGCCCAATCCCCTAGCACCGAGGACTCCCTGCCGGAACCAGTCTACCCAGACAGAAGCTCCCTGCAGGACCCGATCGACCCCATCGACCAAGAGAGTTTGCTGGAGGGCCCGGGCTACCAACAAGGGACCCCAAACCAACAGCCAAGCGAACCTGTCTGCCGGCCGGACCAAGCGACTCACCAAGGTCAGCCCTAACAGGGGGACTTACCTAATTCACAGAGCACCACACCTGTCCGAGCCCGCCCCCCGACATCCTCCGAGACGATTCCTGGGGCGAGGACTTGACACCAGCCAGCAGCTTGCCCGGGCTGCGACGTTCCTGCCGCCAGCGCAGACAACCAACTTACCTGAAGGACTACGCATGCTCCCAGCTGGGGAAAGGAGTGTTATGTCTTTGGGACTGGTTGGAGTCCCCAACCAGGTCCGTTGTTTGAGCGGGAGCACCAGCCGCTCCCATTGGCTGGCACCATTTGACAGCCGTCTATAAAAGGTGGCTGTCGGGCAGTGTCAGCCCCGTTGCCGCCAGCTAACCTGCCAAGTTAGAAGGCAGACGCGGCAACCCTTTATTCTTGCAATAAAGCCTTTAACGTTTCACTCTGGCTCAGCCTCGTTTCCTCCGCCACTCTACAACAATAGCGGTGTTCCAATATTTGAGGGCTGTCACAGGGAGGAAGGGGTCAAGCTGTTTTCTAAAGCACCTGTAGGCCAGACAAGGAATAATGGATGGAAACTGAACAAGGAGAGATTTAACCTGGAAATAAGGAGAAACTTTCTGACAGTGAGAACAATCAACCAATGGAACAGCTTGCCCTCAGAAGTTGTGGGAGCATCATCACTGGAGACTTTCAAGAAGAGATTGGACTGCCATTTGTCAGAAATGGTGTAGGGTCTCCTGCTTGGGTGGGGGGGTTGGACTAGATGACCTACAAGGTCCCTTCCAACTCTGATTATCTGTTAAATCTGTTAAATGCCCACCATGCCCACGCCCACTCAACAAACAGGCACCGGGAAGAGAACCCATTGCTAAAAAATTTGAAGCCCACCCCTGGACAAGAGTGAGGGTTGCATTCAGCAGCTCTCCACAAAGGAAGGACCTGGGAAGGAGGAATTTACCCTCCTGCCTCCTAGACCAGTGTTAATTAGACCAGTATTAAGATTTTCAGTTGAAGTGTGCTAGGAATGTCTGATTTCTGGTTTAATGTCTGTGGAGATTCTCAGTCATCCTGGTCATGGTTGTCCCAAAGGTGCTTTTTGAAAAGGCAAATGGACTTTTTTTGTTTTTGCTTGAAGACGTTTCACTTCCTATCCAAAAAACTTCTTCAGTTCAGAACTGAAGGCTTCTTGGATGTGAAGCAAAATGTCTTCAAACATAAACAAAGATAGTCCAGTTGCCTTTTGAAAAAGCACCTCTAGGATTTCTGGTTTAATATTGATTGATAGTTAAAAGACATGAACAGAGATCACCAGGTATTGATTTGTTTTAAAAAAACCTTTGATTTATCTATCCAAATAACTTTCTTTTCCTTTATTAAAGATAAAAAATATTAAGTGCTGAATAAACCATCCAGGAAGGAAATAGTTGGAGCAATTTCTCTAACTGCTAACTGCTACCAATTTCTTTCCTGTAGAGTCTCTGAGAATAAAAAATGCAAAGAAAGTTCCATATTCCCATACTGATATCATGCACACTTCATAGATTCCTTGTGGAAATAGTTATGCTCATTAATTAATCCCAGGGTATTGCCAGGTATTTTTCATCCATAAGAGTTTAGCTGCTTTTAAGAATTATGAGATGATAAGTCGCTCAGTCCTGCCAAGATTTTTTAAAAAAATGTTTAAAAAAACCCGCATCTTCTCTAGAGTTGTACAATGGACCAAACCCTCTCTAGTTACATATCTGATATATCTGATGGACAGAAGCAAAGAGCAATGAATGATTCTTCTGTAGTTCCTTGGTAAAGGGCTACGGTAAGCTGATATTTTGCTTCTCGATGAAAGAGTCAATGAAGGAAAATATTTCTGGCTCGGGGTTAAAACGAGGGGTACTTGGTGTTGTCTGAGCTTGCTTATTTTCTTGAAAATGTTTCATTACCCTAACTAGGTAACATCATAGTAAGGTGCTAGTAAGGAGTGCTGTTTGCCGTCAGTTTATACTCTAGTGTCTTGCCTATCTATGTGAGTAGGGGATAAAGAATTGATCTATTGATGTTCTATGAAATTGCTGTTGCATCCTAGCAACCTCATACATAATTTTCTTCATGACAGTCTGCTCCTAACTTGAATCTTCAGGTTTTTCTAATAGTGTATTCTTGACTCAGGTATAACTGAATCAATCAACCTTGCACTTTATTCTTTTTTTTCTTTCCATCTTTCTCAGTTAGAACCTTCTCAAGAAAACTAGGTCTTTGCATAATATGTCTGCAATAGGATATTTTGAGCCTGATCATTTGTGCCTCAAATGAGAACTCTGGCTTGATTTGCTTGATTTTTTTTTAATATAAATTTTATTTGGGTTTTCACAAAAACATAGTACAAATAAAACATCTTTTTTTGAGAATAGCATGATCCCGGGTTATCACTTCTCCATACAGACACAAACTCAATTTCATATTCATCTTTGTGTTCTATTCCATATCTTATTACTACTTTAACATTTTCTCCATAATTTTTCCACTCCCTTGGTTTTCTCAACTTTATTTTTAATTATCTCATATCTAAATTCAATTATATATCTTTTTCTAAGTTTCAATGTCTTTCCAAACATTATATTTATACTTTTATCTGTCCTGTTTCAATTTCATATTATCTTTTCTCATTAAACAAATTTTCCCCTATGGTTACTAATTGGAGTATGACACCTTTATATCTTTTAATTTTATCCATTCAATTCTTATTTAAACTTCAGTTTATGCCTTTAAAATTATAACATTCAATATAGTACATAACTTCCAGTTGAATTCTGCTTGGTACATTCTTAAAATACACACTATGTTTTATATATACGTATATACGTATATACATATATACAACTTTAAAAGCACAACTATAATGATGTGGGAAAATACCCGAACAAAGCCGAATACCATACATGTAAGTACCCTAAAAATTAAGAAAATATATATATATATATATATATATATATATATATATATATATATATATATACACATACATACATACATACATACACATACACACACACACACACACACACACACGTAAATAAAACATTCATTCCATTCCAATTCAATTCTATCATTAATATTAGTTAGAATCTTAATGTCTTTAACATTTCTTTTCAATTGAATATCATACTTCCTTGGGAACACTTATAAACTTTCCATAATTAATTCTTTATTCCCCATATTTCTCTTCACTTATATTTTTATAAATCATTAATAATAATTAAAATGTTCCCATCCTTTCCTAATTTCATTCTCTCATTCACTTTATTTCATTTATTTATTAACAAACATTCCACTGCATTACAATAAGTATTTTATCCATCATTTTAATCATACATTGTTTCATATTTTCTAAAATTATTTCTATTTCTAATATAACAATACTACCTTATGTACCTTTGCAGAATCCTTTTTTCAATTAAATTTTCACCCATTATCTCTAATTATCTCTAAATAGGCTTATACGTTCAATCCTTAGACATTTTCCCTGTTTCTCTATATCTTGTTTCTTTTAAAACTTCTTTTCCTTTCCTTCTTCCTTCTCTTCTTCTCCCTCCCCCTTTTGTCCCCTTGTCTCTCTACTTCTAATTCTCTCTTCTGTAATCCTCTCTTCTGTTACTTCCTAATATTGTAATTATTTTTCAAACTATTCTTTTTGGGGGTTGTTTTTTCAAATCTTAAACTTTTCACTTTCTTTCCCCCCTTTCCTTTTTTTCCCCAAATAAAATTACTTGATCATTAAAGATGGCTTCTTCTTTGTCCCGATCTTCTTGTTCTACAAGTGTTTCTTGTTGTTTCTCATAGTTCCAGATCTCCATTTTTTAATAATTGAAAACGAAGCCGAAAAAACCTCTTCCTTCTTATGCATCTTCTTTCTGTTTTTTTTAAATTCCATTTTCAGTTCTTCTAAAAGTGATGCCATTTTAAACACTTTTAAACAACCACCCAATTGATTTTAGTCATTTAAATCCAATAGCTAAAAATTCAAAAATCACCAAGTAATCCAAATAATCCAGAGCTGTTTCTTCTTGCTTCTTTTTTCCATTTTCTCTTCCTGCGGTTCTATTATTTTGTTACAAAGTTTCAGTTAAAATGTATCTTTTAGGAATCTTGTTAAGGTTTCACTATAAGTTCCTTTTAGTTCGAGGCAGTCTCCTTCATTTTTCCAGATCCCGCCCTTTTATTCTTTCCTTTTCTCTCCTTTCCTGCTTTTAAAGGTTTTTGAGTATCCAAAAGTCTTTATTATCCCTTTGACATTTTATTTTCAATTTCTTACTTAAATTTCTTAGCTGTCAGTATAAGGAAGGGAAGAAAAAAAAAGCCAAATCCTTTCGCTTCCCTCTCTCCTTCACTACTTCAAAGTTTTCTTTGGGAACAATGTTATTTTTTATGGTTCAAATTCCAAGGTATCTTACGTTGTTACTTTTTCAATTTAACCCAGTCAATCAAAATTTTCTCTTTTTATCTTCCTCCTGCACATTCTTTTCCAGTCAAGTTCTTCTTTGAGGTGGCCATTTCTGACCACTGCTGCAACTGCCTTCGGGAAAGGGAGTAATGGCCAGCTGAGGAGGAGAGATGTGGCTCTCCTCAATCCTGCTGGCAGTCTCCCCCCTCTTTACCACCTCTACAGGATGGCTTAGCCCCAAATCCAACTGGCTCAGGTGCTCTGGTGGCGAGCATGGATCAAAACTGTGCATGATCGCAGATTTCAGTACGTCGCCGAAGAAGCTCAAACTGGAAGTCCCTCGTTTGATTTTCTTGATGATCCATTGGCTTATTTTCTTAGTTGTCCATGGTATTCTCATAATTCTTTAGCACCAAAGATCAAGTCCAGGTTCTTTACAACATGAATATCTTACAATGTAAGAACCTAGAGATCCCCACTCCATCCCAGAAGCAGCAACTACCCAATCATACAAATCATTTGATTAGCTACATATCAACCTGGGATCCCCAGGCCTGCTGGCAGAACCACAACTTCAGAATCTTTTGGGAAAGTATCAAGGTGGTCACCAATCTTATCTCTGAAGGAATGATATTTCAAAAAGAAGGAAGCCACCACAAAGAAGACTCTTTTCTTGGTCCACAACATACCTTGCTTCTCCACTATTTTTAATACATTTTTATTATTTTTAATTGTTACAAACAACTCATTGGATGGTCTCAGAGTGTTTTACATTTTAAAAACAAATATGACAATAATTTTACATTAATATTGTTGACTTTCTTATATAATTTTGTATTAATATGTTTTATCAATCTTAATTTTAATTCTTCAATATTCCCATATAGTATTTTGTGTCAATCTACATTCTTAACATTCCTTCTTTTATGATAAATTCTGTATTACTCGTCATATCTGCAATATTTAACAATTTGTATAATTCACAGTCATTCATTAGTCCATGTTTAATTTATATTTTCAATTATTTATTCCCTTATAATTCTTAATTTTCCCACCATTGCACTTTAATCAAAATCCCTTCCCAGACCTATTTATACTAAAGCAAACCATATTCAAACATTTAACCTATTGTTCAATTCTAGTAACGCTATAATTACTTTTATCTATTACTATATCTCATTGTCTTATTTTTTCTATTCTATTGGGTTCCACATGTCATTTCTTTTACTACTTTACAATATTATTTTTTACATTTATTACAGTTGACAATTATATATCTTTGATAATAATCTTATTTTCAAGCATTAATTTCATGTTTATTACAATTTACCAAATTAGTTTTCATGTTTATTACAGTTCAGAGTTGTATATATTTAATGACAGTTCTCTTGTAAAATATTAATTTCATATTTAACAATTAACTATTCCATCTTAAATAATACATCTGTTCATGTGGAACCTTTATCCTTTCTATGTCAGCCATCATCTCTTGCCCTCAGTAAAGCCTTAATTAATCGCTTCCTAGTTTGTCTCCATTTTCTTTCATTCTTTGATCTTTCCTCTTACTCATTTCTTCTTTCTCTATTATATTCCATTGTTTCTCTTTCCAGTTATTTAATTTTATCCCTGCCCTCTCAAAATATTTTCTCTAAAATTCCATTTCCTGTTGTCTTTTCTTTAACATATCCTCCCCTTGGTTTATCTCATCTATCATTATTATATTAATTTTTTTCTTTTTTTTTCTTTTTATTTGTTGCTTCATCAGTTCCCTTTCTCTGATTGTGCTTCTGGTTAACGCTTCCTCTTCCAGAATTTCTCCTTTTCCATCTGCTGCTTGTATTGGTTGTGCTGTCTCTGCTGATTGTGTCTCCACTTCCAGCTTTTCTATTTTATTCAAAATATCCTCAAATCCTCTGTTCACAATATCCTTCATAGCCTGTAATTCCAACGCCAATTCTCTACATATCCCACTCATCTTTATTCTTGTTTATTCTTTATCTTATGTCCAATTATCCAATTGTCCAACTATAATCCAAACCTCTGCTATAAGTCAGTGTCCAGGAATCATTGTCCCAAAGTTAACCAATCTACTTCTTTACATAATCCAAGGGTAATGTCTTTATAAATTTCTCCACCAAAAATTTGGGACTTGCTTCTCCACTCTGATGGGCTAGATAAATGTATCTGGGGAAAGGCAGTATTTCAAATAACTTGGCCCCAAGCCATGCAGGGCTTTAATGGTAATAACCGGCACCTTGAGAGACTTGTCAGAAGTAGTAAAGGGTGTCTTGCTTGAGCAGGGGGTTGGACTAGATGATCTACAAGGTCCCTTCCAACTCTATTGTTCTGTAAAATGAATTGCAACTAGAAGGAAATCAATAGCCAATGCAGCTTTTGCAAAGGAGGTGACACATATATGTAAATCTTGACTCAGACGGAATTATGTGGGATGCTGCATTTTGAACCAACTGAAGCTTCTGGATATTCTCCAAGGATAGCCCCACATACAGCACATTATAGTAATCCAAACAGGAGGTAACTATGGCACAAGTGACTATGAATAGGACCTCCTAGTTCAAGAGAGGGTGCAATTGGTGCACCAGATGAAATGTGCAAAGTTCTCCCCCACCCCATAGCCTTGAGCAGGAGCTGTGAGTCTAGAACAGGGGTGTCAAACTCACGACACATCATCATGTGACGTATCACAACTTTTTCCCCCTTCACTAAACTGGGCATGGCCAGCACTAGATGCATCTGGCCTGTGGGCCATGAGATTGACAACTCTGGTCTAGAAGAATCCACAAATGATATACCAATTCTGCCTGGGGGATGCCAGAATCAAAGATGAGTCAAAGCCAGTTCCTCCCCATCCACAGCCTCACAGCCTCCATGCATTCAGCCTGCACTATCATAGTATCACTTGTCTGGCTAGGGGTGGAAGATATATAATTAAGTGTGGTTAACATGCCAGACTCCATGCCAACAAGTGATCCTCCCCAGTAGTTTCAGGTAAACATTGAAATGGAAAGGTGAAAGACTTAAGTTCTGAGGCATTGCTGGATTCTAGGATTTGAACTATCCTCTCCTATTAACATGGACTGAATCTGTTTGCAAACAAAGAAGGAGAATCAACACAACACAGTGTTTCCCATTCCCAAAACTCAGAAGCTAGTTCTGAAGGATACCATAATTGAGAATATCAAAAGCTGCTTAGAAGGTCAGGAGAGACAGAATGGTTGCACCCAACTCCATCTTGTACCCTCCAAAGACAAGTGTGACCAATGTCATTTCAATGCTATGCCCTGGCCTAAATTCAGACTGAAAAGGTTCCAGATAATCCACTTCATCCTTTTGCAGCTGTGTGCCAACCACCTTCCCTACCACCTTCCCATATCGATCCAAGTTGTAACCAAATTTAAGTTGCCTTAGCTTTTGAGTTAAAACAAGAATATCCAGGGGTTGAACTAGAAACGGCTCTCCCTCATATAAAATTTCTGGAGTCCATCTCATAACTCTACCTTGAGATAGAATGGGTTACAATTGGTTTGTTTTGAGAGTAATTTGGTCTTTTGTTAAAAATGATAGTTAGCCCCTTTTCCAAGGAATCTAAGTTCTTTTTTTGCTTAATTTCCCCTTCGTTTCAGACAGGAGGCCAGGATGGAAGCTGAGAATGTCACCTCTGTTAAGGAGTTCACCTTACTGGGACTGGCCAGCCAAAGAAAAATCCAGCTTTTCCTTTTTGGGGTCATTCTTCTTGTCTACTTGCTTACTGTTTTGGGGAATCTCCTGATCATCATCCTAGTGCAGATTGACGTTCAACTCCACATCCCCATGTACTATTTTCTCTCACATTTTGCAGGGATAGAAATATGTTATGTTACCAGCACCATGCCTCTCATGTTAACCCATCTCTTGACTGGAAATGGAGTCATTTCTTTTGCACTCTGCACCATTCAGATGTATGTCGCATTGACCATGGGGAGCATGGAGTCCTTTCTCTTGAGTGTCATGGCTTATGACCGCTACCTGGCCATCTGCTGTCCTCTAATTTATGCTACTGCCATGAGCACGCAAAAACAGTTGCAGTTTGCTTTAGCCTGCTGGGTTATTGCTCCTGTGCTCTCTGCCATCTGTGTTATCTGTTTTGTTTGCCAAACTTATTGTGGTCCTAACTGGATCAACCACTTCATATGTGAGTTGCCAGTTGTGCTGAAACTTGCATGTAGTGATACACGAATAAGCAAGCTTGTGATTTTAGCTATAGGAGCATTAGGCATTCTGGTTCCTCTATTGGTTATTCTGACCACCTATGGGTGTATAATTTATTCTGTCTCACATATGAAGTCAAATGTTGGACTGCACAAAGCTTTCTCTACCTGCACATCCCATTTGATTGTGGTCATTTTTTTTTATGGAACGATTATCTGTATGTATATGATTCCAAAGTCAGCTTCATCTCCTGATCATGATAAGCAAATTGCAGTCTTCTATGTTGTGGTCACCCCTCTGCTCAACCCCATCATTTATACCTTGAGAAATAAGAGCATACATAGAGCAGCATCCAAAATGTTGTGAAGAGTGGCTTTACACCCACACACCTAAAATAGGGTTTCTACCATGCTTTATTACTCAATAGCTTAATACCCTAACTAATGGTATCACTGCTTTTGAATTGTGGTGTTGGAGAAGACACATTTTTGTTTGTTTGTGGTAAGTGTATTTTAACTATGGACTATCTATATGCAACAGAAACATATTTTAATTATAAGATTTTATCAGTTTCCAATAGCATTCCAGATGTCTTCATATGCTACAGAAGCAATAAACTAAACTAAACTTTAAAATGAAAACACTATTTTGAAATGGAATTTGAAAAATAATGGTCCACATTTCTGATTGTTGATAGCTGAAATTATAAACACTCAAGAATTTTGTAATATTGAAACTTTTAAAATCAAACTTGAGGGTTGAAAGGATGGGATAGCTCTTCACATTACTATCCCCAAAAGCTTAGTTTAATCCAGGGCAGTGGTGATATTCTACTGGTTCAGCCTGGTTCTGGTATACCAGTAGCACTGAAGATCAGTGAAGATTGAACTGGTTCTCTCTGAAGAGCTGATGTTGGGCCCACCTGCCCACCTGGGTTCCCACACTGATCATTATTCCCTGCTTTTGAAGCACAGCTGCTTTGCATGGCATAGCAGATTGCTGTACACCTGCTCCTGCAGTTACAGGGAGAGTGCAGGATTGCAGTAGGGGATTAGGAAAGCCTCTGTGCCTGTGCAAAGTGCACGTTTGGCATGTGTGCACAAAGTGTGTGCACAAACATGCAAAGTGCGCCCACCAAGCCATGCCCACTGAACTGGTGGTAACCGACTTTGAAACCCACCACTGATCCAGGTGTGTCAATCTCGTGGCCCATGGGCTGGATGCATCACACACATACTCACCCCGTTTAGCAAAGGGGTAAAAGGTCATGGTACATCACATGATGATGTGATGACACGAGTTTGCCACCCCTGGTTTAATCCAATGTTTCCCATCCTTATCAACTCTTAAGATGAACGGACTTCAACTCCCAGAATTCTTCCTGCAGAAAACCTTGTTTGGCTGAACCTCACTGTTTCCAATCCATTCCAGTTTAGTATCAGTCACATTTTATATACATTTAGATCATGGTTAATAATAAAAAATGTTCAACATTAAAAAGCTACATGGATACCCAGTCTTTTGCTCAGTGGTGGTTCATCCTATAAGAAAAAAAAGAACATGATGATACCTTAAAAAAAAAAAAAATTCTATGGAGAATTGGTATGAAAGGCAACTTCTGTTTCTAGTGGAAATTCCATTCTATTACAAATTGTTTACAAAAGCTTCAAGAACTCTCCTTCCCTCCCCCTCTTTCCTTCTCTTCCACAATCTTACTAACCTAATAACCTAATCTTACATAGCTTTTTCTCTGGTAATATTACACTAATAACTAGAGCATACAAAACATTTGCTAGACCAATACTCGAATACAGCTCATCAGTCACATTACATATTTGATATTAACACAGATGAGAAAGTCCAGAAATATTTCACAAGAAGAGTTCTCCACTCCTCTACTCATTGCAGAATACCTTATGCCACCAGACTTGAAATTCTAGATTTAGAAAACCCTGAATTATACCGTCTTCGGTCTGATCTGAGTATAGTATATAAAATCATACATTGCAATGTCCTACCTGTCAATGAATACTTCAGCTTCAACCATAATAATACAAGAGCAAACAATAGATACAAACTCAAGGTTAATCGCACTAAACTTGATTGCAGGAAATATGACTTCAGCAACAGAGTGGTCAATGTCTGGAATACTCTACCTGACTCTGTGGTTTCTTCCCCAAACCCCAAAACTTTAACCTTAGACTGTCTACTGTTATGACTCCCCTTCAAAATTCAAGCAGCCATTTCACAATTAAATCAAACGGAAAGAAGTCTTACAAGATAACGGCTGGCAGAAACCTCAATCCACAGCATATATCTGTCCGGCAAACCAGTCCTGGCAATAAATCTCCAGTCTCAGAGCTTCTTGCTGTAACGTCCTCACTCAAATAGTCACTTTGTTCCTGGCAAAATGTACCAGCCCAGCTGTGTCCTTTTATACTCATTGAGGCAACGTGCTAATTTACTGACTCGCTCTCCTCATTCGCTCCAGCTGATTTTGCCTTCTCAACCGTCTTCTGTTTTTTACATTTAACCACAAATTTTCCAAGTTCTCATCTCCACTAGAAGACTCTCTCAAAACTTCCCTGTCAGCCATTCCCAGCTGTTGATCAGATAAGGAACCAGAGGAGGTCAAAGGTCCTGACAATTCTAATTCATCAGGTCTGTCGTCCTTTGTCACCTCCATCTCCTCATCCTGGTTACCAGTCCAATCACTGAGCCATGCCGGCTCATATTTTTCTGCCATGACCTCCTCACTTGAACTCATATCAGTCACAGGAGCTGAATCCAAGCCCGGAGCCACAACAGTCTACTATAGACCCTACCCCTTTCCTAAGAGATCTGTAGGGGGCGTGCATAAGTGCACCAACATGCCTACCATCCCTGTCCTATTGTTTCTTTTATTTTTCTTGTATGTATCCATTCTACTCATAACTATGTTTTTACTTATACCTATTGTAAGCAATTGACAAACCAAATAAAATAAAAATAAACATTCATATGTTGAATTGAATTCATTTCTTGGGGACCCTTCATTCATTTCATTTTTGGCTTCAGTTTAGATTGACAGTGTTTTCTTCTTGGATTTTCTTTGACTAATGTCATTTTCTCATTCAATGTTCAAATTTTTGTGTGCCTTTCAATTAATTTTCCATATATATATTTGAAAAAACTAATAATAATAAACACAAAAGATTGCTTCTTCTTTCATTTAATCTTTGTGAATACATTGACATAAAGTTATTTTCTTTTAGAGAATATTTAAAAGTGCCCACGAAATAAAAACAGAGAGCTAGACATCTTTGTCAATTTATTAGAAATAACCACGAGAGACTGGAGTAATCTCATTGGAAATAATATCATGAAATATTGACCTCTGCCATAGACAGTGAGAGAAGAGGCTAGAATGATATCTTAAGTCCTGGAACACTTTCAAAGATGAACTAACTTTAGGAAGCTGAAAAACATGGTTGGTTGAGCAGGAGTGAGGGTGATGGAAAAGATGAAGCTTAGTACTGGTAGAAAAAGGTTTTAAAGAATCATTTAAAAGATCTCAAAGAAGAACCGTCACATCCAGTGGAATCAACACCAAGAAGAATTTAATCTGAAATCTCTTTGAATTTCATCATATCCATCAATCCAAAAAGCTTCAGTCACAAACATCTTCCTGAAAATTATTACAAGGACATGGCATGGTAGGGTTCCTGGTCTTTTTATCTAGATTCTTCAAGTATATTTCACTATAATAGTTCTTTCATAAGTTCGACTAATGTTTCAAATTATTTCTCAACATTATGTACTAAGTTGTTGGTTGTTATAATTGAAATCATGATGGGATCCTTGTTAAGTGAGAAAGATCTTGGCAATTCTTAAATCCAAGATTCCAATGACCTACTTGGAGGTTTTAAAGGATGAAATATTTTGACTTGAGAGAGTTGTCTTAGAATAGAACTTTAATACTGACATACTCTTATCTTAAATATTTCTTGGTGGAAATAAATACAGAGACATTTGCTAAGGCAAACTATTGATTTTTCCTTTTTTATCTCTACATATGTCTAGAATGATTGTTACTTTCTTAGCTTTTCTTGGCATTGATAATTTGTCTGGGATTCACATTCAGGCAATATTTAGGTTATATTTTGAATATAATTGGGTACTTTTACCTTCTAGTTTCTTTCATTTTGGGGTCCAACTTAAGCTCTCTATGGAATTATTCTAAGGTTATTTTTAAAGTTGTTATAAATCGTGAAATACTGAATCAGTGCTAATTTTTCTCCAGTCAATAGCCATTTAGTTCTTCTGAAATTGCAAAAATTTAGTTAAAAGCAGATAAGAACTAAGGTGAAATGTTATTATAATTCATTCAAAAATTATTTCATTTATCTGTCTGTCTTTCTTGCCTGTAATAATTTGAAAGAATTTTGTGAATATTTTATCATTTGGATAGAACTTTAGGCGTTCCTTTTGGTTAAAATTAACCAAAAATATGTATGTGACACCTTCAGCTCCTGTACAAAAATGGTTGGATAGGTAATTAAAAATATCAAGAGTTTTGGATTTTTCAGGCACTGAGTTCATACAATCCTGGAAATAAAATCTAAACTCAATTTGCAGCTATGGGTTGTTAACAAGCATTACTTCTCAGAGTTCAAATTTATTGTTTCTGTTTGCTTGTCTTTTTACAGAGGATCAGGGATGATATCAAGCATTCTGGTCAATATGTTTTGGAGTTCTGTTTTCAGAATAATTTTCCAGGCTCCCCTTTCCCCCTGCCTTTTCTTTTTTTAAAAATTGATTTATTGTGCTGATTAATTTTTAAGTTCCATTATGTCACAAAAATGGTTGTACTGTGGATATTTATAACTTCATGTCATTAGTTAAGGAGAATAAAGATAAACAAATAAATAAAATCTCCCAATGAGACCATGCCAATCATCTAATGATTCCTTGAAGAAGATTGGATTGAAGCAACTTCCAGAAGCTAATCTACAAAAAAGTATGGCACTTTGGAGAGTGAGGAGAAGCAATCATTTTTTTTTGCCTCTGCTTTACTGTTCTGAGTGCAGCACTGATTCGGAACATCATCTGTCTTGATGAGTGCCATGGAGAAGGTTGAGAAGAGTTGCAAATTAATGCTCACCTTTTTATCCTCTTCAATAACATTTGTGAAGGTTACTCAACCTTCTCCTATGTATCCTTTGCAAAACCCAGAAGAGACCCACTTAGTTGCTTGCTTGCCCACTTGCTTGTCTGTTCATTTGTTTGTTTATTCAAATACATAACTCTGGGGTGTTTACAGCAATGTAAACTAATACAAGAACATCATACAAATAAAAACATATAAAATATAACATGATCCACAACTGAATTATCAAAAAACAAGAAAAACAATGAACAACACCACAGGTAGGTCCTACCATACACTTACTGTAAACCCATAAGCCACTTCCTTCCATCCCCCAGAATATACATTTTAAAGATTGTATTTCTTAAAGTCATAGATACAGACTCTTGACTATGGTTAAGAGCAATTTCTCAGATTCAGGTATAGTGAGTATAGTGAGCACTTGGGAAGGGAGTGCTCTCTTTGAAGCATGATTCTCCACATCTTTCAGCAGCAGGATTGAGATATCTCTTCTGAGATAAACAATCAAAACTTTATCCTTCACTTTCCCATCATTTCTCCTGCTTGGGGTCTTTGCAAATGACAGCAAGTAACCTAAGGGTGAGTCCTTTCAGAAATATGCTAGTTGTTTGGTTTAACTGAAGGGATCAGTATCATCACCACAGGTGATGGGGAATCTAAGTCCCCTTATGGAATCCCATCAGAATAAACAGAATAATGGAAGGGACCTTGGAGGTCTTCTTTCCTGCTCAAGCAGGAAATCCTATACCATTTCAGACAAACAGTTGTCTAATCTCTTCTTAAAAAGTACCATATCAAAGTACCATTCCGTGTATTGGTCAGTTGGCTTCTTAGAATATTTTAATTCGACAAATTAGCAGCAAAACACTTTTATGAAACAATTCTAATCACATAATATAGTATCAATATTCATATCAGAAAGATAAGACAAATAAACGGTACATTTTATTTATTTTTATTTTATTTGGTTTGTCAATTGCTTAAAGATAATAGGTATGTAAAAACATAGTTATGAATACATGGATATATATAAGAAAAATAAAAGAAACAATAGGACAGGGACGGTAGGCACATTGGTGCGCTTATGCACCCCCCTACAGACCTCTTAGGAAAGGGGTGAGGTCAATAGTAGACAGTTTAAAGTTAAAGTTTTGGGGGTTGGGGTAGAAACCACAGAGTCAGGTAGAGTATTCCATTCTGTTGCTGAAGTTGTATTTCCTGCAATCAAGTTTAGTGCGGTTAACCTATCTATTGTTTGCTCTTGTATTGTTATGGTTGAAGCTGAAGTATTCATTGACAGGTAGGACATTGCAATGTAAGATTTTATATACTATACTTAGATCGGACTGAAGACAGCGTAGCTCTAGATTTTCTAGGTCTAGAATTTCAAGTCTGGTGGCATAAGGTATTTTACAACGAGTAGAAGAGTGGAGAACTCTTCTTGTGAAATATTTCTGGACTTTATCAACTCTGCTAATATCAGATACGTAATGTGGGTTCCAGACTGATGAGCTGTATTCAAGTATTGGTCTAGCAAATGTTTTGTATGCTCTAGTTATTAGTGTAATATTACCAGAGAAAAAGCTATGTAAGATTAGGTTAACAACTCTTAATGCCTTTTTGACTATGCATAGATCAACTTCCCAAAATTTGATCATGTTGCTTAAAAATCTTGCCATATCTGGAAAAAAAGTTCAAAGATTTTAAAAGAAAACCTCAATTCAATAATCCACTAGTAGAGATCCCTCTTTCAACATGGCTGATTCTTTGGGCCATTGTCCATGCCAAAAAGTTCCTGATATTTATATAAAATTCAGATTTTAGAGCTTGGGAAAAAAGAAACTCAAATGCCTTTAATATACAATCATCAGTCTAAAGTTAATTTAACAATTATATAATTTCACTCCAAACCATAGCAAAAGATGAACTGGAGTAATGCATCTGAATTACATCTATAACTGTAAGATGTGGTTATTTAATTAAACATTCACTGAATTATCAGATCATTGAAGAATATTATCATTTGTTCCAATCATTGGAACAATCCGTAGATAAAAAAATGCAACTTTTCCAGAAAGCTATAAATATGTAAAAAATGTGGTTCAAAATTCTTGAATTGCAAGCCTAGTGTTCATGGTCTTCTAGAAAATTGTAAAAACTAAAAAAATAGAAAATATTCAACGTGCTCTTTTTAATATTTGCAGATAACAACATATTGAAAAATAAGAGCCTCAGATGACATGTGAAATGTTTCAGCTTCTAGGGATTAGCTTGTAATGAATATAACTTTCTTGAAAGTATACTCTGAAACTTTCTTTCTTTCTTTCTTTCTTTCTTTCTTTCTTTCTTTCTTTCTTTCTTTCTTTCTTTCTTTCTTTCTTTCTTTCTTTCTTTCTTCCTTCCTTCCTTCCTTCCTTCCTTCCTTCCTTCCTTCCTTCATTTCCAGGAAATTTCATTATTTTTTCACTAATTTCCTTTCATTTCAGGCAAGATGATGCCAAGATACTGAATGAGAACTTCACCTCCATTAAGGAGTTCAACTTATTGGGACTCACCAGCCACCGAAGAACACAGCTTTTTCTCTTTGGGATCATCCTCATCATCTACTTGCTTACAATTTTGGGGAACCTGCTAATCATCATCCTGGTGCAGGCTGATTTCCAGCTCCACACTCCCATGTACTTTTTTCTCAGCAATCTTGCAGGCATGGAAATTGGCTATGTTACTAGCACTTTGCCCCAAATGTTAGGTCAACTTTTGACTGGAAATGGAGTCATTTCCTTAGCACGATGTGTGGCACAGAGTTATATTGCTCTGACCATGGGTAGTACAGAATGCTTGTTGCTGGGAGTCATGGCTTATGACAGGTACTTAGCCATCTGCTGTCCACTCATATATGCCTCTTCCATGGATAGGATGCACCAGCAACTACTTGCTACATCTTGTTGGACCATAGGCTGTCTCTTCTCAGTTGTATATGTTGCTTTCATCTTTCATCATCCATTCTGTGGCCCCAATCACATTAACCACTTCATTTGTGAACTGCCTGTTGTGCTAAAACTTGCATGTGATGACACCACTATAACTAAAGCTGTTGTTTTTGGTTTATCAGCATTTATTGTCCTGGTTCCCCTTTTAGTCATCCTCTCTTCCTATAGTTTAATTCTATACTCGGTACTGGACATGAAGTCAACCACTGGATGGCGTAAAGCTTTCTTCACATGTGGCTCCCACCTTATGGTGGTCACCTTGTTCTATGGTACTGTTATCTCTATGTACATTATCCCCCATTCAGATACAGGTCAAGATCATGACAAGCAGATTGCAGTCTTTTATGTTGTGGTGACACCTCTTCTGAACCCCATTATTTATACTCTGAGAAACAAGGAAGTGCATAAAGCAGCACTCAAAATGCTGAAGGATTTTGGCTT